>NC_058081.1:349853825-350153825 GCF_014858855.1 Bufo gargarizans
ACTTGTCATGGTCTTACCTCCTTGCTGTCCTCCTTCGTTTGACATGTGCTGGCGGCCATCTTGGTTTCTGGGTTTCTTGTAGCCTCCCACCCTGCGGCTCCTCCTTCCCACTGGGAGGAGCTGGATGCCTAGCTCATATATATAGGAGGTCTGTGGCTTCAGTTCCTTGCTTGGTCCTCCTGTGCTCACATGCTTCTAAGACTGCTGCTGCTTCTGGTTCCTGATCCTGGCTTCGTCTGACTACCCTGCTGATTCCTGATCCTGGCTTCGTCTGACTACCCTGCTGATTCCTGATCCTGGCTTCGTCTGACTACCCTTCTGGTTCCTGATCCCTGGTTTCGCAAGACCCTGCTTCGGTTTAGCCATCCGTTTGGACTTTTGCCTTACAGCTTTATTTTCAATAAAGCCTTCTTATTTCCACTCATCTCTGGTTGTACGTCTGGTTCATGGTTCCATGACATTAGGACCAAGCCATGAATTCTGACGGTACAGGGCCATCCTCGCTACCTACGCTGGTTGCCAGACTTGATCAGCAGGATCACCTGTTGGGTCGGTTCGCTGTGGCGTTGCAAACCCTGCTTGAACGCACAGCTCATTTAGCTTCCGTTGCCGATGGGTCGGTTGTCACTCCTGGGCCCGCTCCTACTGCCGCTCCGGTTGTTGCGCCAGAGTCTACCCCGACACCTGTTGCTGCGCCTGCGGTGTTTCGGGGTATGACCGGTTCTGCCCCCCTTCCACAGCGCTTTGGGGGAGAGCCAACTCAGTGCCGAGGTTTCCTTAACCAGGTGGGCATTTACTTCGAGTTGCTGCCACATGCCTTTCCTACTGAGAGATCAAAGGTGGGCTTCTTGATCTCGCTGCTCTCGGACAAGGCCTTGGCCTGGGCCAGCCCTTTATGGGAGAACAACAATCCGGTGGTTGCCGAGTTTTCTGGTTTTGTTGCTTCTCTTCGGAAGGTATTCGATGTGCCGGCTCGTGCTGCCTCTGCTGCGAAGCTCCTTATGTCCATCAGACAGGGTTCACGATCCGTAGCTGAATACGCCATTGAGTTTCGTACCCTGGCAGCAGAGGTGGGCTGGAATAATGAGGCTCTGGTCGCTGCTTTCTCTCATGGTCTCTCGGATGCCTTGAAGGATGAGGTTGCAGCTAAGGACCTACCAGTGGAGCTCGAGTCTCTTATTTCTTTCCTGATTTTGATTGACACCAGACTCAGGGAGAGACCTTCCTTTAAGGAGAGCCTGCGGAGGCCTTCTAACAGATTGGCGCCTACGTTTGCTGTCCCACCCGTGCCTCCCTCTCCTCCCACGCCTCCTGGGGATGACTTGTCTGGGGGTGAACCCATGCAGCTGGGGTTTGCTCGCCTGTCCGAGGGGAGAGGGTACTCCGGAGACGCGAGGGCCGATGCATGTACTGTGGTCTCGGTGGGCATTTTCGGTTGGCATGCCCGAACCGTCCGGGAAACGCTCGCACCTGAGATCCTGTCGGGGGCAGATCTTGGGTGGAGTCTCCTCGTCCCCGGTTTCCCGTGTTGACAAACCACTGATTACTGTTGTCCTCTCCTGGGTCGGGGGCTCGGTGACGACCCAGGCGTTGGTGGACTCTGGTGCTGGTGGTTTGTTCATTGATAGTGTGTTCGCTGCCGCCAATTCCATTCCTCTGCAGCCTCGAGGTTCCCCACCGGCTCTTGAGGCGATAGACGGCAGACCCCTTCTGCCGCCACACGTGACTCATGAGACCCTTCCAGTGGGGATGGCCATTGGTGCCGTTCACAGAGAGTCGGTCTGTCTCCAGGTTATTTCGTCTCCACACTACTCGGTGGTCTTGGGGTACCCCTGGCTCCAGAAGCATAATCCGACTTTCGATTGGAAATCGGCTGAGATCCTCTCGTGGTCACCGCAGTGTGGGGCTAGTTGCATCCATGGGCCTGTCAAGTTGCTGTGTACTTCCTCGGACTCTCTGTTGCCTCCTGAATACGAGGAGTACCGGGATGTATTCGATAAGGTGCGTGCGGTTGCCCTACCTCCGCACCGCCCATACGATTGTGCCATAGAGTTACAATCTGGTGCCGTTCCGCCTCGTGGCAAAGTCTATCCTCTGTCGGTAGCGGAGAATGAGGCCATGGAGGAGTACGTGAGGGAGGCGCTTTCACGCGGACACATTCGCAAATCCTCGTCCCCGGCAGGGGCTGGATTTTTCTTTGTGAAAAAGAAGGGCGGTGAGTTGAGGCCTTGCATCGATTACAGGGGTCTCAATCGCATCACGATCAAGAACGCTTACCCGATACCCTTGATTTCCGAGCTGTTCGATCGCCTCAAAGGGGCCACGGTCTTTACCAAACTCGACCTGAGGGCGGCATATAACCTGGTAAGGATCAAGGCGGGCGATGAGTGGAAGACCGCGTTTAACACCAGGACCGGTCATTATGAATCCTTGGTTATGCCCTTTGGGTTGTGCAATGCGCCCGCAGTCTTCCAGGAATTCATCAACGATGTTTTCCGTGACCTGTTGCAGCAGTGTGTGGTGGTCTATTTGGATGACATCTTGGTATATTCTGAATCCATGGAGGCCCACATTCTGGATGTCAGACGAGTGTTGCAACGGTTACGAGAGAACAAGCTGTTCGGTAAGCTTGAGAAATGCGAATTTCACCGATCCCAGGTAACCTTCTTAGGTTACATCATTTCCGCTGAGGGGTTCTCCATGGATCCTGAGAAGGTTTCGGCTGTCTTACAGTGGCCCCAGCCCAGTGGTCTTCGTGCCCTGCAGCGCTTTTTGGGCTTCGCCAATTATTATCGGAAGTTCATCAGGGACTTTTCCATGCTAGCCAAGCCTCTCACGGACCTGACCAAGAAGGGCAGTAATCCCCAGGTCTGGCCGCCCGAGGCCATCCGAGCTTTTGAGGCTCTAAAGTCCGCCTTTGTGTCGGCTCCGATTCTGTCGCATCCCAACCCTGGGTTGCCGTTTGTCCTCGAGGTGGACGCGTCTGAGACGGGAGTAGGCGCCCTCCTGTCTCAGCGTAGAACACCAGAGGGTCCTCTGCTTCCTTGTGGGTTTTACTCCCGGAAACTGTCTTCCGCGGAGTGCAACTACCAGATTGGTGACAGGGAGTTATTGGCCATCGTGCAGGCCCTTAAAGAATGGAGGCACTTGCTCGAGGGCTCGGTGGTTCCGGTTCTCATCCTGACGGACCACAAGAATCTGACCTACCTCTCTGAGGCCAAGAGATTGACACCACGTCAGGCCAGATGGGCTCTGTTCTTGTCACGTTTTAATTACGTGGTCTCCTACCTACCCGGTTCCAAGAACATCAGAGCGGATGCCTTATCACGGCAGTACTCCGAGCTGTCCGGGGAGGAGTCGATTCCGACTTCGGTCATACCTCCGAATCAGATCCTGGCCGCCATTCGCACCAGCCTGACCTCTCCCCTGGGTGAGCAGATTTTGGCGGCTCAATCTGGTGCTCCCTCTGGGAGACCCAACGGCAGGTGTTTTGTACCTGAGGAGTTGCGCACTCGGTTGTTGCGAACCTACCATAACTCCAAGGCCGCGGGGCATCCTGGAAAGAATCAGCTGTCCTGGGCTGTTTCACGTCTGTTCTGGTGGCCTTCTCTATGTTCCGACATCGCCGCATATGTAGCGGCATGCTCCGTTTGTGCCCAGAGTAAGTCCCCTCGGCACCTTCCGTTGGGCCTTTTGCAACCCATAGCCACCGGGGAGCGTCCATGGTCACACCTGGGGATGGATTTCATTGTGGACCTCCCTGCATCCCGAGGCCATACGGTCATTCTCATGATAGTGGATCGGTTTTCCAAAATGTGCCACTGTGTTCCTCTTAAGAAGTTACCCTCTGCACAAGAGTTGGCCTCGATTTTTGCCAGGGAGGTCTTCCGGTTGCACGGTTTGCCCAAGGAGATTGTGTCGGATCGGGGGAGTCAGTTTGTGTCCAGGTTCTGGCGCGCCTTTTGCTCCCAGTTGGGGATTCATCTCTCTTTCTCCTCGGCCTACCACCCTCAGTCCAATGGGGCCGCAGAACGATCCAATCAGGCCTTGGAGCAATTCCTTCGTTGCTATGTCTCCGATCACCAAGACAATTGGGTTGACCTCCTGCCTTGGGCTGAGTTTGCCAGGAACACGGCGGTGAACTCTTCCTCTGGGACGTCTCCCTTCATGGCCAATTATGGGTTCCAACCTGCCGTGTTACCGGAGGTATTCTCTCCCCAGGATATTCCGGCTGTGGAGGATCACCTTTCCGTCCTACGTGCTTCTTGGGTACAGATCCAGAGGTCCCTTGAGGTCTCTGCGCAGCGCCAGAGACTCCAGGCTGATCGCAGACGAGCGCCCGCTCCTTCCTACCAGGTCGGAGACCGCGTATGGTTGTCCACCCGCAACCTCAACCTTCGAGTGCCCACTCCCAAGCTGGCGCCTCGCTTTGTTGGTCCCTTCCGAGTGCTTCGCAGGGTAAACCCGGTAGCCTATGCCCTTGCGCTTCCTCCTGGCATGCGGATCTCCAACGTGTTTCATGTCTCCCTGTTGAAGCCACTGGTGTGTAATCGTTTCACTTCCTCGATTCCTCGGCCTCGTCCGGTCCAAGTGGGCAATCGTGAGGAGTATGAGGTGAGCAATATCCTGGACTCACGCCTGGTCCGCGGCCGGGTGCAGTTTTTGGTCCATTGGCGTGGTTATGGTCCAGAGGAGCGTTCCTGGGTTCCCTCTGCAGATGTCCATGCTCCTGCCTTGCTCCGAGCCTTCCACGCACGCTTCCCTCAGAAACCGTTCCTTACTCCGCGGAGGATGGGCCTTTGAGGGGGAGGTACTGTCATGGTCTTACCTCCTTGCTGTCCTCCTTCGTTTGACATGTGCTGGCGGCCATCTTGGTTTCTGGGTTTCTTGTAGCCTCCCACCCTGCGGCTCCTCCTTCCCACTGGGAGGAGCTGGATGCCTAGCTCATATATATAGGAGGTCTGTGGCTTCAGTTCCTTGCTTGGTCCTCCTGTGCTCACATGCTTCTAAGACTGCTGCTGCTTCTGGTTCCTGATCCTGGCTTCGTCTGACTACCCTGCTGATTCCTGATCCTGGCTTCGTCTGACTACCCTGCTGATTCCTGATCCTGGCTTCGTCTGACTACCCTTCTGGTTCCTGATCCCTGGTTTCGCAAGACCCTGCTTCGGTTTAGCCATCCGTTTGGACTTTTGCCTTACAGCTTTATTTTCAATAAAGCCTTCTTATTTCCACTCATCTCTGGTTGTAAGTCTGGTTCATGGTTCCATGACACCACTAAATTATGAAATTGCTAAATTGGGAATTGTATTTCAACCCAGAACAAAAACTGTGCTTGGACGGACACTAAATAACTTGCCCAGCCACAGCAATTTAGCAGGATATAAATTTGAGGCCTAGTATTTAGGCGCTGGGTGACAGGTATAGGTTTACTGACAGAATTAGACTTGGAAATGCACAGTAGCGGGTGTGTGAAGTTATTCAGAATGACCCTATGTGCACCTTGAATATGATATACCCTTTGAGGGATAGATTTCAAATAGCTCTGATACAGCAGAAACCACTAAATTATGAAATTGCTAAATTGGGAATTGTATTTCAAGCCAGAACAAAAACTGTGCTTGGACGGACACTAAATAACTTGCCCAGCCACAGCAATTTAGCAGGATATAAATTTGAGGCCTAGTATTTAGGCGCTGGGTGACAGGTATAGGTTTACTGACAGAATTAGACTTGGAAATGCACAGTAGCGGGTGTGTGAAGTTATTCTGAATGACCCTATGTGCACCTTGAATCTTATATACCCTTTTAGGGATAGATTTCAAAAAGCTCTGATACAGCAGAAACCACTAAATTATGAAATTGCTAAATTGGGAATTGTATATCAACCCAGAACAAAAAATGTGCTTTGGCGGACACTAAATAACTTGACCAGCCACACCAGTAACGACAGATTTAGCTGGATATAAACTTGAGGCCTAGTATTTAGGCGCTGGGTGACAGGTATACGTTTACTGACAGAATTAGACTGGGATATGGCCAAAAAATAACCACACTATTGATGGTTAAATGCACTTGGTGTGACAGCTTGACCAACCACACTACTGAGGGTTAAATGCACTTGTTGACAGGCGCAGCTTGCCCCTGATGTAGTATATGGCCAAAAAATAAACAGACTATTGCTGGTTAAATGCACTTGGTGTGACAGCTTCACCCTGATGTAGGCTTTAGCCAAAAAACAACCACACCATTGAGGGTTAAATGCACTTGGTGACAGGCGCAGCTTGCCCCTGATGTAGTATATGGCCAAAAAATAAACAGACTATTGCTGGTTAAATGCACTTGGTGTGACAGCTTCACCCTGATGTAGGCTTTAGCCAAAAAACAACCACACCATTGAGGGTTAAATGCACTTGGTGACAGGCGCAGCTTGCCCCTGATGTAGTATATGGCCAAAAAATAAACAGACTATTGCTGGTTAATTGCACTTGGTGTGACAGCTTCACCCTGATGTAGGCTTTAGCCAAAAAACAACCACACCATTGAGGGTTAAATGCACTTGGTGACAGGCGCAGCTTGCCCCTGATGTAGTATATGGCCAAAAAATAAACAGACTATTGCTGGTTAAATGCACTTGGTGTGACAGCTTCACCCTGATGTGGGCTTTAGCCAAAAAACAACCACACCATTGAGGGTTAAATGCACTTGGTCGCAGCTTGTGCTGGCGCACCACAAGACACAAAATGGCCGCCGATCACCCCAGAAAAAAGTGATTGACCATCGGTTTGGGCAGCCTAAAAACAGTGAGCAATTGAGTATCAGCAGCTCAATGATCCACAGCTGCAGATCGATCAATTAATCAAGTCCTTTGGAGGAGTTAATCTGCCTAATCTCGCCCTACTGTCGCAGCCGCAACCTCTCCTTATGCTGATCAGAGCAGAGTGACGGGCGGCGCTATGTGACTCCAGCTTAAATAGAGGCTGGGTCACATGGTGCTCTGGCCAATCACAGCCATGCCAATAGTAGGCATGGCTGTGATGGCCTCTTGGGGCAAGTAGTATGACGCTTGTTGATTGGCTGCTTTGCAGCCTTTCAAAAAGCGCCAAGAAAGCGACGAACACCAAACCCGAACCCGGACTTTTACGAAAATGTCCGGGTTCGGGTCCGTGTCACGGACACCCCAAAATTCGGTATGAACGCGAACTATACAGTTCGGGTTCGCTCATCCCTACATCTGACAATAATACGCACAAAACAAAAAAAATAAATTATAGGAAAAATTGTTAAGAAACATTCTTTCCTGTATATTTACTTGTATATAAAGAGCAAGTGCTGCCAAAAATTACAAGAGAGAGGCACTCCAATACCACCTGTATATCACATAAAGGAGGGTCTCATTCACATTGTGGTACAATTGTTCAGGTAGTGGGACTCTTACACTCATAAAGCCTATGCACTAAGTGAAAGAGCTGACAAAAATTACAAGGAATCGGTGCTCCAATACACCCTTTATTACACATAAAGGAGGGCATCATACACACCCTTGAAAAATTATGATTGATGGCCTGCTGGTGACCTCCAAAAACATTTGGAGTAAGTGCCTGCTGATCTGACCATCTAAAAAATTAGGGGCAAGGGCCTGCTGCCGCATTGGTGACTCTAGATAACCTCTGGGCGATTGCATGTGGCAATGACGGAGACGATCCATGTGAGGTACAGGGCTGGTTCTTGCTTTGTTAGAAAGAGATGGCCATGTACTATATAATGTCTGATTTTCATTTTTTACATTATTCATGGGATAACCCCTTTAAAGGGCCAGCGCACATACAGCTAAATATTTCCCCGATGGCTTGAAGTCCCTGGGTGTATAAGGCAGTTGGGTGCCTGAGTCCCTGGGTGTATAAGGCAGTTGGGTGCCTTGGGGCGCAGCAGATACAAAGGCCTATGAGTCCCAGCCCCCAGGTTGGGTCTCATAGACAAGCTATCATTGTATTACTGATAGTCAATGCAGTACAATACAGATGTATTGTGCTGCATTGAAACAGGGATCAGACTCTGTAATGTTGAAGTCCCATAGTGGGACAAAAATAAAAAATAATAAAAGTGAGATAAAAGTGTTTTTAACAATAACAAAAATTAAAGTTTCTATTTAAAAAAAAGCCCCTTTCCCATAAAAAGAGACATATTAAATTGTAAAAAATAGACAAAAAAAATTAAAAAAGAGACATATTAGGTATCGCTGCGTGCGTAACAATATGCTCTATAAAAATATAACATGATCCACCGTCTGGTCAACACCGTAATACATTTTTGTTATAAAAACTATTTTGTTTGCCACTTTTCATCACAAAAAAGTATAATACCAAGTGATCAAAAAGTAATATGTACCAAAAAATAATACTAATCAAACCGCCCTCTCATCCCACAAAAAATGGTGCATCAGGGGGTCTTTAAATGTGATATGGTAACTTAAAATTATCCCAGTGAAATCTGCCGTCCAAAATCCATATATCACTCCTTTCCTTCTGCACCCTGCCGTGTGCCCGTACAGCAGTTTATGACCACATTTGGGGTGTTTTTGTAAACTGCAGAATAAGGGTAATAAATATTGAGTTTTATTTGGCTGTTAACCCTTGATGTGTTACAGGAAAAAATGGGGAAAAAAATGGAAAAATCTGCCAAAAAAAGTGAAATTATAAAATTTAATCTGCTGTTTCCTTTAATTCTTGTGGAACACCTAAAGGGTTAAAAAAAGTTTGTAAAATCAGTTTTGAATAACTTGAGGGGTGTCGTTTCTAAAATGGGGTCATTTTTGTATTGTTTCCACTATGTAAGCCCCACAAAGTGACTTTAGAATTCAAGTGGTCCTTAAAATAGTGGGTTTTGGAGATTTTCTTAAAAATTTGCTTCTAAAATTCTAAGCCTTATAAGATCCTAAAAATAAAATTACATGTACAAAATGATGCAAATATGAAAGTGGACATATGGGAAATGTAAAGTAACTCTTTTATGATGCATCACTATCCTCCTTAAAAGCAGATAAATCAACATTTTGAAAATTGCTAATCTTTCAAAATTTTGGGTAAATTGCAGATTTTTTTTATAAATAAAGGTGAATTATATTGACTACAATTTTTCACTATCATGAAGTACAATGTGTCACGAGAAAACAATTTCAGAATCGCTTTGATAAGTAAAAGCATTCTGAAGTTATTACCACATAAAGTGATACATGTCAAGTTTCCAAAAAACAGCTTGGTCCTTAAGGTGAAAAATGGCAGGGTCTTTAAGGTGTAACCTTGAACACCATGTGACTCTGGATTGGTAAAGTCCAACCTCTTTAGAGATGGTTTTGTAACCTTTTCCAGGCTGATGAAAATCAACAGCTCTCCTTCTGGTGTAAATCTTCTTGGTTCATGCCATGATACATGTCCACAAGCATGTGTTGTGAAGATCAGACTTTGATAGACCCCAAATTAAATAATACAAGTCGTCCACTCACACCTAATTGTCATCCCATTGATTTTAAAAAACAGTATTTTTACCTTGAATTTATTTGTTTATCCTAAAAGTTTGCATAAGTTTGCCATCCACTGATATTGGATGAATGTCCTTAATTAATAAATGACCAAGTCTAATATTTTTGACTCATTTGTTTGATTTAATTATATTTAGCTACTTTTAGGACCTTTGTGAATATCTAATGTAGTTTTAGGTCAAATTTATGCAGACATAATTTACACAATACACAAAATTATGAAAGTTTCCAAAAATTTCGCACACCACTGTCCATTGGTGGTATATTATGATTTTATGGTGGTGAATGTGTTCATGGCTGTGTACCTGTACTTGACTGTATCTAAATCTTTGCTGTCCCCGAGAGAGGGGCAGGGGCGACGTTGTTTTTGAGGGGTTGTCTTTGCGACTGGGTTGTTGTTTGGAAAAGAAACAAAACTCAAACGAAAATGGTCTGATTAAGAAAGAATGACTTCTTACATTTGGGGTTACCCTTTAACTGCTCCTATTGATACCTAAGGCAGTGTTCAACTACCTAAATAATATTGACATATCCATGATTGCACATCACACACATTAAATATTTTAGTCGTGTTTAATTGCCCAATCAGAGTAAATCCCAGTTGGTGATGCATGAAATCATACAAATGAACTGTGAGAAAGAAAATGGCGACGTAAAGGTAAAGTGTCAGAATTAATACTTGCATGAATAAGGATTGCCGTGAACGCAGTGCTCAGATTGCAGATCTTAATAGAAATGATTTTCAGTTGATGAAATTAACAAGCAGAAACATGTCATATTGATTTAGGATTCAGACCAGTCTAATTAATGAATAGAGCACTTCTGAGCACACACTGTGGAGAAATACTAAGTTCTGTTTATTGCCTAGCAGTCAGGAGATGGCTGCAGGTTCGGTCTTATTGTTGCTCAGGGGCAGCATATAGGTGACAACTAAATTTATTGTTCTTGCTGTGTATTTGTCAGGAAGTTAGCGTGCACAAGCAAGGAATTGATTTGAGTCAAATATTTAATAAAACCTTCTTTGTTTTACTAAAATCGTTCACTTCCAGAAGCAGGAAAACCTGAGCTGGTCATATACTGTAGCTTAAAGGGGTTGTGTAGTATTTTAATACTGATGGCCTATCCTTAGGAAAGATGATCAACATCAGATAGGAGGGGATCACCCCACCAACCCCCTCCCCCTTCCTATCAGCTGTGAAAGTAAAGCTGCTGTGGTTACCAGAATCATCCACTAAACAATGTACCGTATGTAGTTGTGAAGTTTCGGCACTGACCTCCAGAACCAGAGCTACTCAGTGGATCGGCAGCAGTGTGGGGTTTCGTACCCCTGCCTACCTGATAATGATGTTTAATCCCAAGTATAGGCCATCAATATTAAAATCTTTAATAATTTGAATGATTGTAGAGTTGTTAAACATAATTGACTTGTCTATAAAAACAAAGAAGGTTTTTCTGAGGTGTCAGGGGTCATGTCTCCACGGCCAACAGACAAGTGATGGCCAGTGACAGTGATGGCCACAGAGTTACTAATGGGTTTGATGTAGGCTAAACTAGTGACAAGGGGTATTATCCCTATCACAGTGATATGGACTTTTCCGAGAGGAATCCAGGTTAACAACAGGCAGTGGTGTTGCTAGGGCTGGTGTCACCCGGTGCGGTAGAAAATGGTGTCACCTCCGCCTCCCCCCCCAAAACCAATAAAAAAAATTTAGCCATATAACCAAAAATATGTTGAAAGAAGTAAAAAATAATGCTTTTAAAAAAATAAAAATTTACAATTGGGAGGTCGACTGCCAATGATGGTTTTGAGTAGACTAGGCCAGGGTTCCCCAACCCCAGTCCTCAGGGCCCATTTGCCGGTCAGTATTTAGGAGTATCCCAAAGAATGAATACCTGTGGTAAATCCTGATGGATGGACACTAATTATATCAGCTGCCCAATACTAAGGAAATCCTGAAAACATGACCGGCAGGTGGGCCCTGAGGACTGGAGTTGAGGACCACTGGACTAGGCTACAGCAAGTAAGTGAAATAAAATGTGGAAGGAAAAGACCATCAGAAACGGCGCCAGAAGCCCGAGTACAGTACACAAGTAAATCACTAAATTATTCTAGAAGATGGGGTATAGGCAATAGGTAAATCCAGCAGGGTATATACAGGACTCCCTTGTAAATGTGTGCGACAATTTTTTGTCACAGGTGTTTTGACGCCATTCTTGACATTTGGGAGTGGCAGGAGCGTGATGGGGCCAGGACATCTGCCCTGACAAATTGTAAATGTTGGCAAAAAATGACCCCAGTCTTACACCAGGCGCACAGTCTTCCTAAGGTGCGCCTCATTTATGATGGGACGCATCCTTCGGCAGAACAGGGGGGAACTTGTGTAAAACGCCAGTCTAAATGACACCCACGGGGGTCACCTGTGTATACAGCTGGCAATGAACATAGTCATAAGGGGTTCCCAATGCTAGTTCCAGGGAAATCAATGATAGGACATGTATTTCAGTATGCCATATCCCATGTTGATTCCGGATAAAACCCTTTAATGACTGCCATATTAGCCTGCAGATGTAGCTCTGCCCTTCAGGTCTAGGAGAGCTGTATTACTGTGGTCATACCTTCCCAAGACATAGACTTTTAATCCCTTGATAACAGAGAAGAATTGAGGTGTGCTGTGATTTCAGCAGGTATAAGAAGTCCCACATGCAGTGCGGCCCCAGTGACAGGTGCAAGGTTGTAAGTGACTGGCTCTGAGGAGCACTGCAGTCTGCCACATGAGGAGGTCAGGAAAGCGCCAGGCACAGGTGGCATGCCCAAGGGTGGGGGCAGTGGGGACCGCACTGTCCTTTTCCCTATATCAGGCTGACGATGGCCGGGGAGACGCAGATAGCAGGTCCTAGCAGATGACATAGAGGTGGCTGTGGACTGTGCTGTGCGGAGGACTGGCCCTGTGGTACCCGCGTGCTGACTGTGACAGGTTCTCCTGGACAGGGCAGGATTTAGTGACCTCACTGACAATTGCATTATATTCTTTGCAGGACATTACCCGTTAAACCAAGCCATGTGACTGGAATGAGGGACCCAGCCATGAAGCCAGGGGCCGCACACCTGCCGTAACCTCACTTATGTCAGGCCCCAACCCTCCCCCCCATTGTCTAAATATAATAAATACTATGGAGTCCTCATTGCAGCTACAGGAGTGGGAAGCAGGTTGTAGCTACTTAAAGATCATGCATCTACAGGAAGCAGGTTGTAAAAGCTGGATTTGCCATAGAGAAGGCATAATGGAAAAAGGAACATCCTTGCAGTGTTACATGTGGTCCCGGTGGACATTTTACAACAGTCCACAAGTAGTTGACGTTATGGGAACCAATATTTGGAAAGCTGGATGTGAAGGAGTCGGAGAAGTCTGGAAAGGGAGCTGACAAAGATTACCTACATTATTACTAAATATTTAGATGTTGCTACCAATTCACATAGCATCCACATAAATACTTTTTACTAAGGAATATAGTTTAACCGTTTATGTGCAAAAGAAAGAAAAAAGAAGTCAGCTCCAATCATATATCTGCACATAGACCAAGACTCTTGGTCTATGCAGATATCTGATTGGAGCTGACTTCATTTTTGCACTAGGAGACCAAAGATTAGTAAATCTTGCCCCAGCCCACAGTTCAGCAGACAGAGAGAACCCCTTATGTCTCATCTCTCTAATAATTCCCCAGTAATTAAGCTATAATGGGGTATTAAATAATTAAATCGTCGGTCTAAAAATATAAAAAAAGTCAATATGCACTCTCTGCACTCTACCTACCTCCTCCCTCCGGCACAACGCAGCAGTGGCGGGTCTGGCTGTGTGAGTGAGTCACTGCTGTCACGTGACTCACCACCCATTAGCTCCAGACTCCAGTCCCTGCTGGCTGCTCCTGCAGTGCAGCCGCGCGGCGCCACTCACTAGGCAGTCACACCCCCTTTACCACGTGACGGCCGGGCCGACGTGCTTGTGAGCAAGAACTCCAGCGGGACGCAGGTGACACCCCATCAGACTGGGGTCACCTGATGCGGCCAGCACCCACCGCACCCCCCTCGCAACGCCACTGCCAACAGGTGACATGAAAACAGGCTAAATTTTTGTTGGGACCTACCAAGTTAGAACTTTTGTAGTAACAAGTAACCATACACAGGATCTGGGAAGATAACATACAGAAACTAAGTGACAAATGAAGTCGGAGGATCATAAGGTTGGCTTCAAACATAGCATTTTTGTCAAAGTCACCCTATCTTTGGCAATTTTGTGTGTTGAGGGTAGGATTGCCAAAACCTTTGTGGTCAGATGTTACATTAAAGTCCATAGAAACAACTACATACAAAGTATTTTGCTCTGTGTCAGTTTTGAGGTCAGTGGCATCAGTATTCCCTGGTATAAATTTTTTTAGCTGGCAATTTAAGCATAGGTTGCTCTAAATAGGATGTACAAGAAAAACACATGCACAAAATTACACTAAATAAAATCCATTAAAAAGTTACATAAAAATACTGATGTTATAAAGATTTTTTTATACATTTTAAAACACTAGAAAATAACAGAAAACGTTTAGGATCTGATCATTTAGGGGTCTAGACTGGGGTTTCATAATTAAGATGTGCGATATGGGGTTTCATAATTTAGGGGCCTGAGGTCTGATCATTTTAGAGGTCTGGTGTTGTATTATTTATCTAAGAAATCTAACAATGGTCTGGTGTGGTATCTGAAAAAAAAATTAGGGGCTAGGGGCCTGATTTTTAATGCTATAGATTTTAATGAGTTTTTTTTTTTGTTATGCCCCCCACCCCCTTCCCATGCATTTCTTTCGAATTGACATCATGGATCTGTACAAAATAGTTCTGTATCTGTAATATAAATTTGTGTAATATCGATAATTTGCAAGAAACAGGTCCTGAAAATTATTAGCATTTGAGGAACTAAGTATAAAAAACCACAATGCAATGACTAAGCTAACTTTAGTTCACTGACCATTTAAAGAAGTTATCATGAACACAAAGAATTATCTGCAAAATACATTCTGACCACTGGTTGCAGTAATTATCTCCAAACACCATGCATGGTCCGACTGTCTGCTGATCGCTAGGACGAGTGCAGAATCATCACTAGTCCCCCACTACATTTCTCAGCATTGGCAAGAGCTGTGTTTTCTATTACTTTTGGTTGTTAATCACCATGTAATATACATTATATATACACATCCAACAAAGCACCCAGAACATCATAATGAGCGCTCTTTATTGATAGTATATGCTGAAGTATCTATGCATCTGTGGTCAAATGTATTTGCAATCAATGCACTAGGAGACCCAATAATATAATTCATTGCCTGTATTCTGCTGATGACCACTGCAGAGAAGTAGCAGGAGACCTGATTCCCCAGAACTCCTTCAGTATTATTATGAGAATAATAGATAAATTTGGCACACTTATTTACTGACGCATTTCAGGTCCTAGCGTGTGTTTGTTCTTTTCACCCCACAGGTTGCAATTTCTCTTTAAACTACTTGTGATTTAACTTTTTTCATATTTTCAAGAAAGATTTATTATACATAAATTTAAATCAACATAGGGAATGAGGGCCAAATTCCAGAGAATCTTCTCAGACAGAATAAAAGAAGAAGTATGATGATCTGATTCTACTCTTACATGGTGGAGCTTGTTTAAGGTATACGTGACTTTCATAAGGTGCGAGTTAAGCAGGCATCCATGTATTAAAAAACATGGTCAGTGGCGTGCCCAAATACACCCTGATGCTGCAAGCACAGAGGTATCCCATTTGTAAATTTAGTTTTGGGGTCCAATGTAATAATATTACATGCTGTAGCTCCTAGAGAGAGATCGTTGATCCAGGGAGTTATTCTGATTGCCTGATTGGAGTCGGGAAGGAATTTTTATTCCCCTAAAGGGAAGGAAAATTGGCTTCTACCTCACAGTTTTTTTTTTTTGCCTTCCTCTGGATCAACTTGCAGAATGACAGGCCGAACTGGAAGTTACTATGTTACTAATGAGGATCCAAATAAAATGTTTTTCTTCCTAGGTGACTGAAAGCTATGCCTGTCCTCCAAGTTCTCCTGTTCTGAATGGCTACTCGATAGAAAATATTTGAGAACAAAAGGATAGGGTGAAAATATTTACTTTGCTGTATCCTTCTCTATCCTCAAATCATCTGTCGAGGAAGATTTGGGAGCTGCCCATACAACAATGCATTAATGTATATGAGGCCTTACTCTCCCCTGACATCAGGTGAAGTGAATATTTTCGCCTGATCCTTTTTGTTCTCCCAGGAAATAAGCCACCACCAGATGCAGTTTCTTTCCCCTCTCCCCATTGAATATACACACGTTTGCCCGAACAGAACGTGCATGGGGGGGCCGGGAGGGTGTCAGGAGAAATAGGTGTTGGCCTTTACTCCTGGAATACCCCTATAAAAAACTAAGTATGCTGAACTTATTGCAGAAGTACTGCAGAACTGGTTACTATAAGCCAGTCTATTGGATCAACTTATAATTGGGGTAGGTGCATTATCTAAAGGGTTTGCTTAAAATTGGAAAACCTCTCTAAATTAAATTCACATAAAAAATGTCTGTTTAATTTCACCCCTAAATACTGACTGGTAAGGGACTAGTACATTTTTACTATCTTAAAAAAGGGAAGTGCTTTTTTAATATTGTGACAGATTTGTCATGCCTTTAGGCAGGTTATTTGCACAAAAGTATGAATTTAAAGAGCCATTATATGGAATTTAAGGCAGTGACTATAGAGCAGTTCAAGTGATGAAAATGTTCTCCTCACCTCTTCAGAGACAGACGGCTGGACCTTCTCCACTGAACATGCTACTGTTTTTTCCATAGCTTGAAGTTCCTAATAGAAAAACACAGCACAGAGTGATTAGGATAAAGTCAGTGGTGAAAACAGGATATGGCGAGAAAGATTGGCAATAGCACAAATTATGCAAACACAAAGTGTCAGCAGCACATTGATAAATAGCGATCACATGCTCAGCAATTTATAGAGTTCTCATAAGTCACATAGCACGTCTAAAAGATTCTCAAGAGGAAGTGATAATAACAAAAGTATCGACATAAAGAAGTGGAGCAATAAAATGAGACAGCATTATGACCTCGAACTGACAGCTTGTGTTATCAGGCCACCTACTAGATAGACAGGTACAGCTCCCCTCAAATGTCAAGGGACTGGTAAGTGGCTGGCAAATATTTTGATTTTAAATGGATGCCAACACTTTAATATTGTGCCTGTCTACCACTTAGGTGCATTAAGAATGTACAGGCAGCCTATAATTAGAGTTGAGCGAACACCTGGATGTTCGGGTTCGAGAAGTTCGGCCGAACATCCCGGAAATGTTCGGGTTCGGGATCCGAACCCGATCCGAACTTCGTCCCGAACCCGAACCCCATTGAAGTCAATGGGGACCCGAACTTTTCGGCACTAAAAAGGCTGTAAAACAGCCCAGGAAAGAGCTAGAGGGCTGCAAAAGGCAGCAACATGTAGGTAAATCCCCTGCAAACAAATGTGGATAGGGAAATGAATTAAATTAAAAATTAAATAAATAAAAATTAACCAAAATCAATTGGAGAGAGGTTCCATAGCAGAGAATCTGGCTTCCCGTCACCCACCACTGGAACAGTCCATTCTCAGATATTTAGGCCCCGGCACCCAGGCAGAGGAGAGAGGTCCCGTAACAGAGAATCTGTCTTCATGTCAGCAGAGAATTAGTCTGCATGTCATAGCAGAGAATGAGGCTTCACGTCAGCCACCACTGCAACAGTCCATTGGCATATATTTAGGCCCAGCACACACACAGGCAGAGGAGAGAGGTCCCGTAACAGAGAATCTGTCTTCATGTCAGCAGAGAATTAGTCTGCATGTCATAGCAGAGAATGAGGCTTCACGTCAGCCACCACTGCAACAGTCCATTGGCATATATTTAGGCCCAGCACACACACAGGCAGAGGAGAGAGGTCCCGTAACAGAGAATCTGGCTTCATGTCAGCAGAGAATCAGTCTGCATGTCATAGCAGAGAATGAGGCTTCACGTCAGCCACCACTGCAACAGTCCATTGGCATATATTTAGGCCCAGCACACACACAGGCAGAGGAGAGAGGTCCCGTAACAGAGGATCTGGCTTCATGTCAGCAGAGAATCAGTCTGCATGTCATAGCAGAGAATCAGGCTTCACGTCAGCCACCACTGCAACAGTCCATTGTCATAAATTTAGGCCCAGCACCCAGGCAGAGGAGAGAGGTCCCGTAACAGACAATCTGGCTTCATGTCAGCAGAGAATTAGTCTGCATGTCATAGCAGAGAATGAGGCTTCACGTCAGCCACCACTGCAACAGTCCATTGGCATATATTTAGGCCTAGCACACAGGCAGAGGAGAGAGGTCCCGTAACAGACAATCTGGCTTCATGTCAGCAGAGAATCAGTCTGCATGTCATAGCAGAGAATGAGGCTTCACGTCACCCACCACTGCAACAGTCCATTGGCATATATTTAGGCCTAGCACACAGGCAGAGCAGAGAGGTCCCGTAACAGACAATCTGGCTTCATGACAGCAGAGAATCAGTCTGCATGTCATAGCAGAGAATGAGGCTTCACGTCACCCACCACTGCAACAGTCCATTGGCATATATTTAGGCCTAGCACACAGGCAGAGCAGAGAGGTCCCGTAACAGACAATCTGGCTTCATGACAGCAGAGAATCAGTCTGCATGTCATAGCAGAGAATGAGGCTTCACGTCACCCACCACTGCAACAGTCCATTGGCATATATTTAGGCCTAGCACACAGGCAGAGCAGAGAGGTCCCGTAACAGACGATCTGGCTTCATGTCAGCAGAGAATCAGTCTGCATGTCATAGCAGAGAATGAGGCTTCACGTCAGCCACCACTGCAACAGTCCATTGGCATATATTTAGGCCCAGCACCCAGGCAGAGGAGGGAGGTCCCGTAACAGAGAATCTGTCTTCATGTCAGCAGAGAATTAGTCTGCATGTCATAGCAGAGAATGAGGCTTCACGTCAGCCACCACTGCAACAGTCCATTGGCATATATTTAGGCCCAGCACACACACAGGCAGAGGAGAGAGGTCCCGTAACAGAGAATCTGTCTTCATGTCAGCAGAGAATTAGTCTGCATGTCATAGCAGAGAATCAGGCTTCACGTCACCCACCACTGCAACAGTCCATTGGCATATATTTAGGCCCAGCACCCAGGCAGAGGAGGGAGGTCCCGTAACAGAGAATCTGTCTTCATGTCAGCAGAGAATTAGTCTGCATGTCATAGCAGAGAATGAGGCTTCACGTCAGCCACCACTGCAACAGTCCATTGGCATATACTTAGGCCCAGCACACACACAGGCAGAGGAGAGAGGTCCCGTAACAGAGAATCTGTCTTCATGTCAGCAGAGAATTAGTCTGCATGTCATAGCAGAGAATGAGGCTTCACGTCAGCCACCACTGCAACAGTCCATTGGCATATATTTAGGCCCAGCACACACACAGGCAGAGGAGAGAGGTCCCGTAACAGACAATCTGGCTTCATGTCAGCAGAGAATTAGTCTGCATGTCATAGCAGAGAATGAGGCTTCACGTCACCCACCACTGCAACAGTCCATTGGCATATATTTAGGCCCAGCACCCAGGCAGAGGAGGGAGGTCCCGTAACAGAGAATCTGTCTTCATGTCAGCAGAGAATTAGTCTGCATGTCATAGCAGAGAATGAGGCTTCACGTCAGCCACCACTGCAACAGTCCATTGGCATATATTTAGGCCCAGCACACACACAGGCAGAGGAGAGAGGTCCCGTAACAGAGGATCTGGCTTCATGTCAGCAGAGAATCAGTCTGCATGTCATAGCAGAGAATCAGGCTTCACGTCAGCCACCACTGCAACAGTCCATTGGCATATATTTAGGCCTAGCACACAGGCAGAGGAGAGAGGTCCCGTAACAGACAATCTGGCTTCATGTCAGCAGAGAATCAGTCTGCATGTCATAGCAGAGAATGAGGCTTCACGTCAGCCACCACTGCAACAGTCCATTGTCATAAATTTAGGCCCAGCACCCAGGCAGAGGAGAGAGGTCCCGTAACAGACAATCTGGCTTCATGTCAGCAGAGAATTAGTCTGCATGTCATAGCAGAGAATCAGGCTTCATGTCAGCCACCACTGCAACAGTCCATTGGCATATATTTAGGCCTAGCACACAGGCAGAGGAGAGGTTCATTCAACTTTGGGTAGCATCGCAATATAATGGTAAAATGAAAATAAAAATAGGATTGAATGAGGAAGTGCCCTGGAGTCCAATAATATATGGTTATGGGGAGGTAGTTAATGTCTAATCTGGACAAGGGACGGACAGGTCCTGTGGGATCCATGCCTGGTTCATTTTTATGAACGTCAGCTTGTCCACATTGGCTGTAGACAGGCGGCTGCGTTTGTCTGTAATGACGCCCCCTGCCGTGCTGAATACACGTTCAGACAAAACGCTGGCTGCCGGGCAGGCCAGCACCTCCAAGGCATAAAAGGCTAGCTCTGGCCACGTGGACAATTTAGAGACCCAGAAGTTGAATGGGGCCGAACCATCAGTCAGTACGTGGAGGGGTGTGCACACGTACTGTTCCACCATGTTAGTGAAATGTTGCCTCCTGCTAACACGTTGCGTATCAGGTGGTGGTGCAGTTAGCTGTGGCGTGTTGACAAAAGTTTTCCACATCTCTGCCATGCTAACCCTGCCCTCAGAGGAGCTGGCCGTGACACAGCTGCCTTGGCGACCTCTTGCTCCTCCTCTGCCTTGGCCTTGGGCTTCCACTTGTTCCCCTGTGACATTTGGGAATGCTCTCAGTAGCGCGTCTACCAACGTGCGCTTGTACTCGCGCATCTTCCTATCACGCTCCAGTGCAGGAAGTAAGGTGGGCACATTGTCTTTGTAGCGTGGATCCAGCAGGGTGGCAACCCAGTAGTCCGCACAGGTTAAAATGTGGGCAACTCTGCTGTCGTTGCGCAGGCACTGCAGCATGTAGTCGCTCATGTGTGCCAGGCTGCCCAGGGATAAGGACAAGCTGTCCTCTGTGGGAGGCGTATCGTCATCGTCCTGCCTTTCCCCCCAGCCACGCACCAGTGATGGACCCGAGCTGCGTTGGGTGCCACCCCGCTGTGACCATGCTTCATCCTCATCCTCCTCCACCTCCTCCTCATCCTCGTCCTCCTCGTCCTCCAGTAGTGGGCCCTGGCTGGCCACATTTGTACCTGGCCTCTGCTGTTGCCAAAAACCTCCCTCTGAGTCACTTCGAAGAGACTGGCCTGAAAGTGCTAAAAATGACCCCTCTTCCTCCTCCTCCTCCTCCTCCTCCTGGGCCACCTCCTCTTCCATCATCGCCCTAAGTGTTTTCTCAAGGAGACATAGAAGTGGTATTGTAACGCTGATAACGGTGTCATCGCCACTGGCCATGTTGGTGGAGTACTCGAAACAGCGCAACAGGGCACACAGGTCTCGCATGGAGGCCCAGTCATTGGTGGTGAAGTGGTGCTGTTCTGTAGTGCGACTGACCCGTGCGTGCTGCAGCTGAAACTCCACTATGGCCTGCTGCTGCTCGCACAGTCTGTCCAGCATGTGCAAGGTGGAGTTCCACCTGGTGGGCACGTCGCATATGAGGCGGTGAGCGGGAAGGCCGAAGTTACGCTGTAGCGCAGACAGGCGAGCAGCAGCAGGATGTGAACGCCGGAAGCGCGAACAGACGGCCCGCACTTTATGCAGCAGCTCTGACATGTCGGGGTAGTTGTGAATGAACTTCTGCACCACCAAATTCAGCACATGCGCCAAGCAAGGGATGTGCGTCAAATTGGCTAGTCCCAGAGCTGCAACGAGATTTCGCCCATTATCACACACCACCAGGCCGGGCTTGAGGCTCACCGGCAGCAACCACTCGTCGGTCTGTTGTTCTATACCCCGCCACAACTCCTGTGCGGTGTGGGGCCTGTCCCCCAAACATATGAGTTTCAGAATGGCCTGCTGACGTTTACCCCGGGCTGTGCTGAAGTTGGTGGTGAAGGTGTGTGGCTGACTGGATGAGCAGGTGGAAGAAGAGGAGGAGGAAGCCGAGAAGGAGGAGGTGGCAACAGGAGGCAAAGAATGTTGCCCTGCGATCCTTGGCGGCGGAAGGACGTGCGCCAAACAGCTCTCCGCCTGGGGCCCAGCTGCCACTACATTTACCCAGTGTGCAGTTAGGGAGATATAGCGTCCCTGGCCGTGCTTACTGGTCCACGTATCTGTGGTTAGGTGGACCTTGCCACAGATGGCGTTGCGCAGTGCACACTTGATTTTATCGGATACTTGGTTGTGCAGGGAAGGCACGGCTCTCTTGGAGAAGTAGTGCCGGCTGGGAACAACATACTGTGGGACAGCAAGCGACATGAGCTGTTTGAAGCTGTCTGTGTCCACCAGCCTAAATGACAGCATTTCATAGGCCAGTAGTTTAGAAATGCTGGCATTCAGGGCCAGGGATCGAGGGTGGCTAGGTGGGAATTTACGCTTTCTATCAAATGTTTGTGAGATGGAGAGCTGAACGCTGGCGTGTGACATGGTTGAGACGCTTGGTGACGGAGGTGGTGGTGGTGGTGTTGGTGGTACATCCCCTGTTTGCTGGGCGGCAGGTGCCAACGTTCCTCCAGAGGCGGAGGAAGAGGCCGAGGCGGCAGCAGCAGAATAGGCCGAGGCGGCAGCAGCAGAAGAGGTAGCAGGGGGAGCCTGAGTGACTTCCTTGGTTTTCAGGTGTTTACTCCACTGCAGTTCATGCTTTGCATGCAGGTGCCTGGTCATGCAGGTTGTGCTCAGGTTCAGAACGTTAATGCCTCGCTTCAGGCTCTGATGGCACAGCGTGCAAACCACTCGGGTCTTGTCGTCAGCACATTGTTTGAAGAAGTGCCATGCCAGGGAACTCCTTGAAGCTGCCTTTGGGGTGCTCGGTCCCAGATGGCGGCGGTCAGTAGCAGGCGGAGTCTCTTGGCGGCGGGTGTTCTGCTTTTGCCCACTGCTCCCTCTTTTGCTACGCTGTTGGCTCGGTCTCACCACTGCCTCTTCCTCCGAACTGTGAAAGTCAGTGGCACGACCTTCATTCCATGTGGGGTCTAGGACCTCATCGTCCCCTGCATCGTCTTCCACCCAGTCTTGATCCCTGACCTCCTGTTCAGTCTGCACACTGCAGAAAGACGCAGCAGTTGGCACCTGTGTTTCGTCATCATCAGAGACATGCTGAGGTGGTATTCCCATGTCCTCATCATCAGGAAACATAAGTGGTTGTGCGTCAGTGCATTCTATGTCTTTCACCGCTGGGGAAGGGCTAGGTGGATGCCCTTGGGAAACCCTGCCAGCGGAGTCTTCAAACAGCATAAGAGACTGCTGCATAACTTGAGGCTGAGACAGTTTCCCTGGTATGCATGGGGGTGATGTGACAGACTGATGGGGTTGGTTTTCAGGCGCCATCTGTGCGCTTTCTGCAGAAGACTGGGTGGGAGATAATGTGAACGTGCTGGATCCACTGTCGGCCACCCAATTGACTAATGCCTGTACCTGCTCAGGCCTTACCATCCTTAGAACGGCATTGGGCCCCACCATATATCGCTGTAAATTCTGGCGGCTACTGGGACCTGAGGTAGTTGGTACACTAGGACGTGTGGATGTGGCAGAACGGCCACGTCCTCTCCCAGCACCAGAGGGTCCACTAACACCACCACGACCATGTCCACGTCCGCGTCCCTTACTAGATGTTTTTCTCATTGTTATGGTTCACCACAACAACAAATATATTATTTGGCCCAATGTATTGTATTCAAATTCAGCGGGATATAAATTTGAGGCCTAGTATTTAGGCGCTGGGTGACCGGTATGGATTTAGTGACAGAATTAGACTTGGAAATGCACAGAAGCGTGTGTGTGAAGTTATTCTGAATGACCCTATGTGCACCTTCAATATGATCTACCCTTTTAGGGATAGATTTCAAATAGCTCTGATATAGCAGAAACGACTAAATTATGAAATTGCTAAATTGGGAATTGTATTTCAACCCAGAACAAAAAATGTGCTTTGACGGACACTAAATAACTTTCCCAGCCACAACAGGACAGCGGTAACGAGAGATTTAGCGGGATATAAATTTGAGGCCTAGTATTTAGGCGCTGGGTGACAGGTATGGGTTTAGTGACAGAATTAGATTTGGAAATGCACAGTAGCGGGTGTGTGAAGTTATTCTGAATGACCCTATGTGCACCTTGAATATTATATACCCTTTTAGGGATAGATTTCAAATAGCTCTGATATAGCAGAAACCACTAAATTATGAAATTGCTAAATTGGGAATTGTATTTCAACCCAGAACAAGAAATGTGCTTGAACGGACACTAAATAACTCGCCCAGCTACAGCACTAGGGACAGATTTAGCTGGATATAAATTTGAGGCCTAGTATTTAGGCGCTGGGTGACCGGTATGGATTTAGTGACAGAATTAGACTTGGAAATGCACAGAAGCGTGTGTGTGAAGTTATTCTGAATGACCCTATGTGCACCTTGAATATTATATACCCTTTTAGGGATAGATTTCAAATAGCTCTGATATAGCAGAAACCACTAAATTATGAAATTGCTAAATTGGGAATTGTATTTCAACCCAGAACAAGAAATGTGCTTGAACGGACACTAAATAACTCGCCCAGCTACAGCACTAAGGACAGATTTAGCGGGATATAAATTTGAGGGCTAGTATTTAGGCGCTGGGTGACAGGTATGGGTTTAGTGCCAGAATTAGACTTGGAAATACACAGTAGCGGGTGTGTGTGAAGTTATTCTGAATGACCCAATGTGCACCTTGAATATTATATACCCTTTTAGGGATAGATTTCAAATAGCTCTGATATAGCAGAAACCACTAAATTATGAAATTGCTAAATTGGGAATTGTATTTCAACCCAGAACAAGAAATGTGCTTGAACGGACACTAAATAACTCGCCCAGCTACAGCACTAAGGACAGATTTAGCGGGATATAAATTTGAGACCTAGTATTTAGGCGCTGGGTGACAGGTATGGGTTTAGTGCCAGAATTAGACTTGGAAATACACAGTAGCGGGTGTGTGTGAAGTTATTCTGAATGACCCAATGTGCACCTTGAATATTATATACCCTTTTAGGGATAGATTTCAAATAGCTCTGATATAGCAGAAACCACTAAATTATGAAATTGCTAAATTGGGAATTGTATTTCAACCCAGAACAAGAAATGTGCTTGAACGGACACTAAATAACTCGCCCAGCTACAGCACTAAGGACAGATTTAGCGGGATATAAATTTGAGGCCTAGTATTTAGGCGCTGGGTGACAGGTATGGGTTTAGTGCCAGAATTAGACTTGGAAATACACAGTAGCGGGTGTGTGTGAAGTTATTCTGAATGACCCAATGTGCACCTTGAATATTATATACCCTTTTAGGGATAGATTTCAAATAGCTCTGATATAGCAGAAACCACTAAATTATGAAATTGCTAAATTGGGAATTGTATTTCAACCCAGAACAAGAAATGTGCTTGAACGGACACTAAATAACTCGCCCAGCTACAGCACTAAGGACAGATTTAGCGGGATATAAATTTGAGGCCTAGTATTTAGGCGCTGGGTGACAGGTATGGGTTTAGTGCCAGAATTAGACTTGGAAATACACAGTAGCGGGTGTGTGTGAAGTTATTCTGAATGACCCAATGTGCACCTTGAATATTATATACCCTTTTAGGGATAGATTTCAAATAGCTCTGATATAGCAGAAACCACTAAATTATGAAATTGCTAAATTGGGAATTGTATTTCAACCCAGAACAAGAAATGTGCTTGAACGGACACTAAATAACTCGCCCAGCTACAGCACTAAGGACAGATTTAGCGGGATATAAATTTGAGGCCTAGTATTTAGGCGCTGGGTGACAGGTATGGGTTTAGTGCCAGAATTAGACTTGGAAATACACAGTAGCGGGTGTGTGTGAAGTTATTCTGAATGACCCAATGTGCACCTTGAATATTATATACCCTTTTAGGGATAGATTTCAAATAGCTCTGATATAGCAGAAACCACTAAATTATGAAATTGCTAAATTGGGAATTGTATTTCAACCCAGAACAAGAAATGTGCTTGAACGGACACTAAATAACTCGCCCAGCTACAGCACTAGGGACAGATTTAGCTGGATATAAATTTGAGGCCTAGTATTTAGGCGCTGGGTGACCGGTATGGATTTAGTGACAGAATTAGACTGGGATATGGCCAAAAAATAAACAGACTATTGCTGGTTAAATGCACTTGGTGTGACAGCTTCACCCTGATGTAGGCTTTAGCCAAAAAACAACCACACCATTGAGGGTTAAATGCACTTGGTCGCAGCTTGTGCTGGCGCACCACAAGACACAAAATGGCCGCCGATCACCCCAGAAAAATGTGACTGACAAACGGTCTGTGCAGCCTAAAAACAGTGAGCAATTGAGGATCAGCAGCTCAATGATCCACAGCTGCAGATCGATCAGTTAATCAAGTCCTTTGGAGGAGTTAATCTGCCTAATCTCGCCCTACTGTCGCAGCCGCAACCTCTCCCTACGCTAATCAGAGCAGAGTGACGGGCGGCGCTATGTGACTCCAGCTTAAATAGAGGCTGGGTCACATGGTGCTCTGGCCAATCACAGCCATGCCAATAGTAGGCATGGCTGTGATGGCCTCTTGGGGCAAGTAGTATGACGCTTGTTGATTGGCTGCTTTGCAGCCTTTCAAAAAGCGCCAAGAAAGCGTCACAAAAGCGCGAAGAAAGCGACGAACACCGAACCCGAACCCGGACTTTTACGAAAATGTCCGGGTTCGGGTCCGTGTCACGGACACCCCAAAATTCGGTACGAACCCGAACTATACAGTTCGAGTTCGCTCATCCCTACCTATAATTAATGGGATTGTTCAGTCATTTAAAACGCTCATAATGCTTGAAGTAGTAACCACCTTATCAAAACCCTGCCATTTCTGCTCCAATCCTTCCTGGATCCCCCCCTTCACCCAGTCTCAACTCCTGTTTGCTCTCAAAACAGACATGATGTGATGCTGCAGACAGTCACTGGCCACATGGCTGCAGTGACCACATGCCTGTGTCAAGAGGGATAAGGACATAGAGATGGGGGGTAGTGCACCTAAGTGCTCGGGTGCTCAAGTAGAACACCTCAGGGTGCACAATGGAAGTCAATTGGAGAACCCGAGCATTAAACCAGGCACCCCCTGCTCTGAAGAGGGGAGGGTGTCTGGTTTAAAAGGAAAGGTCAGAAATTAATGGAAACACCACTGAAATGGTTCGGGAACAGCATGGGGAGGATGTCTGGATGCATCTTGGACTCCCAGGTCGCTGCTGGGAATGATGTTGTCCGAATAGTACGCCAATTTTACAGACTGACAATAATACGCACAAAACCGAAGATAAAATTGATTTTAGAGGAAAAATTGTTAAGAAATATTATTTTCTGTATATTTATTTGTATATAAAGTGCAAGTGCTGCCAAACATTTTAAGGAGGAGGCACTCCGATACAACCTGTATATCACATAAAGGAGGGCCTCATTCACATTGTGGTACAATTGTTCATGTAGTGGGACTCCTACACTCATAAAGCCTATGCACTAAGTGAAAGGGCTGCCAAAAATGACAAGGAACCGGCACTCCAATACACCCTTTATTACATATAAAGGAGGGCATCATATACACCCTTGAAAATTTATGATTAATTGGCCAGCTGGTGACCCTCAAAAACATTAGGAGCAAGGGCCTGCTGGTGACCCTCTAAAACATTAGGGGCGATGGCCTGCTGCTGATCTGACCATCTAAAACATTAGGGGCGAGGGTCTGCTGCTGAGCTGACCATCTAAAACATTAGGGGTTGAGGGCCTGCTGCTGAGCTGACCATCAAAAATAAAATGTTTGAGGGTCTGCTGGTGAGCACACTCTCTAAAACATTAGGGACGAGGGCCTGCTGCTGATCTGACCATGGAAAATATTTAGGGGCGAGGGTCTGCTGCTTAGCTGACCATCAAAAAAATTATGGTTGAGGGTCTGGTGCTCATCTGACTCTCTAAAACATTAGGGGCGAGTGCCTGCTGATCTGACCATCTAAAAAAATATGGTTGAGAGCCTGCTGCTGAGCTGACCATGGAAAAAATTATGGTTGAGGGTCTGCTGCTGAGCTGACACTCTAAAACATTATGGGCGAGTGACTGCTCCTAATCTGACCATCGAAAAAATTATGGTTGAGGGCCTGCTGCTGAGCTGACCATCGAAAAAAGTATGGTTGAGGGCCTGCTGCTGAGCTGACCATCGAAAAAATTATGGTTGAGGGCCTGCTGCTGAGCTGACCATCTAAAACATTATGGGTGAGGGCTTGATGCTGAGCTGACCATCTAATACATTAGGGGTGAGGGTCTGCTGCTGAGCTGACCATCTAAAAAATTAGGGATGAGGGTCTGCTGCTAAGCTGACTCTCTAAAACGTTAGCAGCTAGTGCCTGCTTCTGAGCTGAACATCGAAAAAATTATGGTTGAGGGCCTGCTGCTGAACTGACCATCGAAAAAACTATGGTTGAGGCTCTGCTGGTGAGCTGACCATGGAAAAAATTATGGTTGAGGGCCTGCTACTGATCTGACCATGGAAAAAATTATGGTTGAGGGCCTGCTGCTGATCTAACCATGGAAAAAATTATGGGCGAGGGCCTGCTGCTGAGCAGACCATCTAAAACATTAGGGGTGAGGGTCTGCTGCTGAGCTGACTCTCTAAAACATTAGGGGCGAGTGCCTGCTGCTGAGCTGACCATTGAAAAAGTTATGGTTGAGGGCCTGTTGCTGAGCTGACATTCTAAAACATTAGGAGCGAGGGCAGCCTAATAAGCATGTTGATATGATGGAGGAGGAGGACAAGAAAAGGGAGATTTAATCATATACCCTTTTTTGTGGTGGAAGGGGAGCATGGGAATACAGTGTATTCAATACACCATAAAAGTCACATTTAAAGTGCCTTTATGTTCAGCCGCTTTCCTCTGGTGGAGTAGAGAAGTCAGGGGCAATCCAGGCCTTGTTCATTTTGATAAGAGTCAACCTGTCAGAATTTTCATTTGACAGTCGGATGCGCTTATCAGTTATTATGCCCCCAGCAGCACTAAATACCCACTCTGACAAAACGCTGGCGGCAGGGCAGGCCAGGACCTCCAAGGCGTAGAGCACCAGTTTGTGCCACGTGTCCAGCTTGGACACCCAATAGTTGTTAAGCACAGGGGGATCATTAAGGAAACTGACACGGTCTGCTACATACTCCTTCACCATCTTCCAAAACTTTTCTCTCCTTGAGAAACTAGGCCGCACATCAGGGTAAGGTTGCTGGCAGAATGTCATGAAACTGTCCCAGGCCTTGGAGAGTGTTGCCTTGTCTCTGTTGGAACTGCTGTGTGTTCCCCTCGTCTTCCCTCCTCAGTTGCCCAAGGAACTACGTACTCTGCTACCAGCTTTGTCAGCTGGAAATTTTTGGAGGAATTTTTCCACAAGGACCTCCTGGTATTGCACCAATTTGCTAGTCCTCTCCACAACAGGAATGAAAGATGTAAAGTTCTCTTTGTAGCGGAGGTCAAGAAGGGTGAACAATAGTGATGAGCGAGCATGCTCGGC
This sequence comes from Bufo gargarizans, assembly GCF_014858855.1. Lineage (NCBI taxonomy): Eukaryota > Metazoa > Chordata > Amphibia > Anura > Bufonidae > Bufo > Bufo gargarizans. The sequence continues at coordinate 349,883,135 of NC_058081.1, forward strand.
CGAATACCGGTCCGGCTCGAGCATCGCTATGCTCGGCACATGGCGATACTCGGCCGAGTACCGCATGTGCTCGAGCGCCATGCTTGAGTCTCTTACCCGCACATTTTGCAGCTGCTAAGCAGCCAGTAAACATGCAGGTAAGTATTGCCATCACTGTAATGCCAGTAGCCATGTTGGCTGCTGGCATTACAGTGATTGGCTGGCCGGAACGCATCATCAGGTGCTATATAGCACTCAATGACACGTGTTCGGATCAGTCATAGTCAGGGAGAGCAGAGGATAGTAAGGGAAAGGCAGTGTAGGGAGCAAAATTCTCAGTTATTATTCGAAGAAAGCTTTTCAAAGACCCAATAGTCCTTTTAAGGACTACTGTGTGTGTGTGTGTGTGTGTGTGTTTTAGAGCAGCAATATATTTTTACCTGCGCTAAATTGATCATTCTCAGGAACATCCGTGCTGAGAAAGGGACAGATAGTGCAGGGAGAGAAATCTGCTGTTTTTACTACCAAAAGCTTTTCAAAGACCCCAAAGTCCTTTTAAGGAGTACTGTGTGTGTTTGACAGCAGCAAGATATTTTTCTTTATTACCTATTAGTGACATATACTGTACATCATCCGCAGACTGTGTCTTTTTGCGTAAATTCAAATAATCAGCGCCACATCTATTGTCTATAGTATGCGGTTAATACACATCCGTGACATATACTGTACTCCAGCCGAAATCTGTTTCTTTAGCGAAAATTTAAATAATCAGGGGCCAGTACTCATCTACTGTCTCTGTAGTGTGTGTGTGTGTAATACAAATCCGTGACATATACAGTACTCCATCCAAAAACTGTTTCTTTAGGGCAAATTCCAATAATCTCGGTCTAATCTAGTGTCCATAGTGTGTTGTTTTCTGTGACATATACAGTACGCCATCCGAAAACTGTTTCTTTAGGGTAAATTTAAAGAATCAGTGGCCAGACCTCATCTGCTGTATCGTGTTATACACATCCATGAAATATACAGTACTCCATCCTAAAACTTTCTTTAGCATAAATTCCAATAATCTGGGCCTAATCTAGTGTCCATAGTGTGTTGTTTTCTGTGACATATACAGCATGCCATCCGAAAACTGTTTCTTTAGGGCAAATTCCAATAATTTGGGCCTAATATAGTGTCCATATTCTGTGGGTTTCTGTGACATATACTGTCCTGCATCAGAAAACTCTGTCTTTAGTGGACTGTAAAACAATCTGCTCCACATCTAGTGACAAAACCATTAATATGAAGAAGGCGAGCACTATGGGACGGGGAAGTGGTCATGATGCTGATGGTGCACACAGAGGCCGTGTCCCTGGGTGCAATGAAACTGTGCCTTCTGCCAGTGCACCAGAAGAAAAAAAACATCCACCGTACCCAGCTTCATGTCCAATTTAGCTGGGCAGCGCAGGACAACACTGTCCAAGTCGTACCAGTGCGAACAGTTGGTTAGTTGGATTGCTGAAGATAATGCTTCCAGTTGGTTAAGCACCACCCTCTCTTCCACCTCAAGTCCAGTCTCTGTAGCCAAGAGTCTGGTCAACCGAATCCTCACTCTGATCATCCTTCCTCTCACCATGAAGAGGCTTGCCAAACGAGTGATCCCACACTCGGATATTCCGAAGAGCTCTTTCCAGCACCACTATTACATTTGGCCCTCGCACCCAGCATGCTTGAAGAGGGACCTGAGATATTGTGCCCTGATTCTCAACCTCTTGAGCCTTCACAGTCTTAAGAAGCACCCCTATGCATAAATCTACCTTGCCAAGGGTTAGGTGTTCAACAATATGGCGCTTTTTTTATGAAAGTGCAGACCACTTTTCACGATCTCAGGGAAAACTCTGATCTGATGGCACAAACCGGATTCCAAAAAAGTTGGGACACTATACAAATCGTGAATAAAAACTGAATGCAATGATGTGGAGGTGCCAACTTCTAATATTTTATTCAGAATAGAACATAAATCACGAAACAAAAGTTTAAACTAAGAAAATTTACAATTTTAAGGGAAAAATATGTTGAATCAGAATTTCATAGTGTCAACAAATCCCAAAAAAGTTGGGACAAGGCCATTTTCAGCACTGTGTGCCATCTCTCCTTCTTCTTACAACACTCAACAGACGTCTGGGGACCGAGAATACCAGTTTCTCAAGTTTAGAAATGGGAATGCTCTCCCATTCTTGTCTAATACAGGCCTCTAACTGTTCAATCGTCTCGGGCCTTCTTTGTTGCACCTTCCTCTTTATGATGCACTAAATGTTCTCTATAGGTGAAAGATCTGGACTGCAGACTGACCATTTCAGTACCCGGATCCTTCTCCTACGCAGCCATGATGTTGTGATTGATGCAGAATGTGGTCTGGCATTATCTTGTTGAAAAATGCAGAGTCTTCCCTGAAAGAGAAGACGTCTAGATGGGAGCATATGTTGTTCTAGAACCTGAATATATTTTTCTGCACTGATGGTGCCTTTCCAGACATGCAAGCTGCCCATGCCACACGCACTCATGCAACCCCATACCATCAGAGATGCAGGCTTCTGAACTGAGCGTTGATAACAACTTGGGTTGTCCTTGTCCTCTTTGGTCCGGATGACATGGCGTCCCAGATTTCCAAAAAGAACTTCCAATCGTGACTCGTCTGACCACAGAACAGTCTTCCATTTTGCCACACTCCATTTTAAATGATCCCTGGCCCAGTGAAAACGCCTGAGCTTGTGGATCTTGCTTAGAAATGGCTTCTTCTTTGCACTGTAGAGTTTCAGCTGGCAACGGCGGATGGCACGGTGGATTGTGTTCACTGACAATGGTTTCTTGAAGTATTCCTGAGCCCATTCTGTGATTTCCTTTACAGTAGCATTCCTGTTTGTGGTGCAGTGTCGTTTAAGGGCCCGGAGTTCACGGGCATCCAGTATGGTTTTACGGCCTTGACCCTTACGCACAGAGATTGTTCCAGATTCTCTGAATCTTCGGATGATGTTATGCACAGTTGATGATAATAGATGCAAATTTTTGCAATTTTTCGCTGGGTAACACCTTTCTGATATTGCTCCACTATCTTTCTGCGCAACATTGTGGGAATTGGTGATCCTCTACCCATCTTGGCTTCTGAGAGACACTGCCACTCTGAGAAGCTCTTTTTATACCCAATCATGTTGCCAATTGACCTAATTAGTGTTAATTAGTCTTCCAGCTCTTCGTTATGCTCAAATTTACTTTTTCCAGCCTCTTATTGCTACTTGTCCCAACTTTTTTGGGATTTGTTGACACCGTGAAAATTTGAATCAACGTATTTTTCCTTTAAAATGATACATTTACTCGGATTAAACGTTTGATCTGTCATCTGCGTTCTATTACAAATAAAATATTGACATTTGCCATCTCCACATCATTGCATTCAGCTTTTATTCACAATTTGTTTAGTGTCCCAACTTTTTTGGAATCCGGTTTGTATTTTTAACCCACCGGTGTTCCCATGGTGACGGGGACGCTTGTCGGGGAGGATTATGCGAACAACTGTACAGATAGGGAAAAAATATGCAGATATTCTAAATAACGAATATATTCCCTATATTGCTATATATTAGTTTTTTAGAACATTCATCATTTTTTTTCCATATGAAAACATGATTCCTTCCTGCTTAAGTTGCTTGTGGGCCAATGACTCATTGACCCACAAGAAAGAAGCAGGGAGGAATCATATTTTCAGATGTTAAAAAATGACGAATATTCGATATAGCGAATATATAGCACTATATTCGAAATATTCGCGAATTAGCAAAGTTGCGATGTTCGCGATTAATATTCGATATTTGAATATTCGCGCTCAACACTAATTGGAGAGGGAGAGTGCGAGGAGTGTGGAGGGAGGGTGCTGAACTACAAACTCTGCTACAATTTATCGCCATATACATAACTGTGCAGTGCACCAATAGTCATAGCTAATCCATTTTGTTAGCTGTAGAGTTACTTTGCCTTCAATATTACTGGCAGGTCTAATTTATTGCGGTGTACATAACTGTGCACCAATAGTCATATCTAATTCATTTTCTTATCTGTAAAGTTGCTGTGCCTTCAGTATTACAGACAGGTCTAATTTGTCACTGTGTACATACAGTAAGTGTGCAGTGCACTAATATTCATAGTCAAGCCATTCTGTTAGCTGTAGAGTTACTGTGCGTCAGCATTACAGGCCATTGTTACTTTTAGGCAGAGTGGCCTGGTGGCCTGGGTATACCTGATTTATAGCAATTCATGACAAATTAATTTGTAGAGAAATCAAATTTCTTGTCGAACTTCTGTGAAGCTGCCAAACCAAATTTTCCAAAACTTCGCTCATCCCTAATCGTATCTAGAGCAGTGGATGATCAGTAATATGAAGGAATGTGGCCCTCAGTTTTAAAGCTAGGTCGGAACTGTGCAAATATCCAGTGGACCAAATTTCATTAGTGGGTCATCCAAGTTTATTTTATCGTCTACACATACAACATGGTTCTTGTGGCCCCTTTGTTGTGTAATAAAGATTGTGACCAACCCAGGCTCTAGATCGCTCTGGTGGTCCTGCAGCGATGACATCATGTACATCATTCATATAACCACTGTTGCCAGTCTCTGACATTGGCACTCACATGCTGTACAGTCAAGAGTCTTCACTAAGGCCTGTGATTAGCTAGAGTGGTCACATCAATGATGTGAGTAGGTAGCCACATTTTTGAAAAATCCTGGACAAACCCCGTTAAGGAGGGAATAAATGTGAAGACATTATCATCAACGATATAAATGGAAAAATATATGTCCCTTTTAACCAAAATATACAAGATCATAAATACACAAAACAAATTCAGCATATCTATACAAAAACATGCTCGAGCACACAAAACATACCAAGATGTCAAACTTTTAACATGTCAAAATTCACCTATCAAAGCATCATATCAATGGGGATGAGGGTCAAGATGTATGCCATATACTGTAGAATGAAGTGACAAACATAATAGCATAAATCGCCAATCCTTAACTGGCATAGCAGTAAAAATATATGAGGTAATTTATCAAACTGGTGTAAAGTAGAACTGGATTAGTTGCCCATAGCAACCAATCAGCACTCTGTCCCATATAGAGTCATTGTTTCTGGGAAGCAAATCACTGTTTACAAAGGACAATCTAGTGCTCAGAAACCATGACCACATGAATGAGCATGTATTCACCTGTTCTTATCTGCTGAACTCATAAATCTATATGGCCCCAGATTCATGGCACATTCTACGGTACATAGAGATGCTTGAGTCAAATTCACAGTGAGTCTGCAGCTACAGCCTTTGAGATCTCAGCATTGGAACAGAATTTTGACAAGACATATAATGGAAGTTCCCAGCAATTATGCCTATGAATGAACATTATCTTAAAATTGTAGAACCACTTCCATGGTCGGCCACACGATGTAGTTTTGGAACCCAAAACCAGGAATGAATTTAAAAAATGAGAAAAGTTATATCTGTTATTTATTCTTTTCCTACTTTGATGATTCACTCATATTTTTGGCTCCAAAACAGCATCAGGAATCCTGACCGTGTGGCCGTAGTCTTAAGTCTTCTTAACCCCTTAGTGACCAAGCACATTTTTTTTTAAATTGCATTCCAAGAGCAAGAACTTTTTTGTTTTTTCATAAATGTACTTGTATGAGGTCTTATTTTTTGCAGGACAAGTTATAGTTTTTAATGCACAATTTTAAGTACATGTAATGATTGATTAAAGCCAGCCATTTAGCTAAAACCCCCTTTGTTTACGTCAGTAAAAACACGTTTGGGTGGTCACTAAGGGGTTAAAAGGGAACCTCCCTATTTAACTATTTACATAGACATATACCTGCAATTCACCTGATTCAAATGCTGCTTTTCTTTTGATCTGATCATTCCTGAGTTACAATACTTTTGCTTAATATGCCAATTAGGCCTTTGGTGCAATAAGGGTATGACAATTGATCTTGTTGCACCCAAGCCCTGTTCCTTTCTGTGACCAGACCCTCCCTGGCTACTTTAATTGAGGATCTGGTCACAGAAATGAGGAGAGTTTGGGTGCAATGAGAGAAATGGTGACTCCCTCATTGCACCAAAAGCCTAATTTGCATATTAAGAAAAAGTATCATTACTTGAGAACGGAGCCTCGGATCAACCAAAGAAAAACAGTGTTTTAATCAGGTGAACCACAGCTCCAGGTCTATACAAACAGTTGGACAGGGAGGTCGCTGGTCACAGATTCCCTTTAAAGGTTTTGAGTATCTCAGTGACATGAGTATATTGTGCTCCAATTATTTCCATTTGGATGCATAAAACTCACAACCGGTATTTTTCTAGATTTTCATGTCTTTGCGGTACACTTTTCAGTTCACATTCTGCAGGATATTTTGTAACTTCTTCTAAAAGGAGACTTGCACCACACACTAGACAACTTCTCATCTTCTGTAACTTGCTATATGCAGTGTGTACAATAGCTGTATAACTGTAAACCTCATATATAATGCCAGACGTCAGTAGTAAGGAAAGAATCATGCTAATAATGGGAATTATATATGCAACATGATTGTGGGAGATGTTTCCTATTACCTAAAATCGCTTCTAAAATACTTTGTATTTTCCTAGGGTGAAGTGTTAAAAATATAAAACATTGAGATATCTATGACTGTTATTAAAGGGCATCTGTCAGCAGATTTGTACCTGTGAAACTGGCTGACCTGTTACATGTGCGTTGGCCCCATGTTCATATGTGCCCGCATTGCTGAGAATAAAGTTGTAATATATGCAAATGAGCCTCTAGGAGCAACAGGGGCATTGCCATTACACCTAGCAGTGACGGCTAACCTCCAGCACTCCAACTGTGGTGAAACTACGACTCCCAGCATGCTTTATTCATTTCTATGGATTTCTGAAAACAGCTAAGCAAGTGTGCATCTTGGGAGTTATAGTTTTACCAGAGCTGGAGTGCTGTAGGTTAGCCATCACAGAACTAGAGGTAGTGCTCTCTCTGCAACTGCAACATCCTCTCCACTTTGATTGACAGGGCCATCAGTGATGATGTTTTCACTGCCTGACCCTGTCAAAGTGCAGAGGGCATGGCAGTTGCAGAGAGAGGTGAGCCTCTAGGTGTAATGGCAAAGCCCCCATTGCTCCTAAAGGCTAATTTGCATATATTAAAACTTCATTTTCCTCAGCAATGCTGACAGATGCCATTTAATGAATTCTTTAAAGGAGTCATCTCACTTCAGTAAATGGCATTTATAATGTGGCGAATTAAATACACGGCATTTACTAATTTATTGTGATTGTCCATATTGTCCTCTTTTCTGGCTTCATTCATTCGTTTTTTTTTTTAATCACATTATACACTGCTCATATCCAGGGGTTACCCTGCAGTCCAGCAGTGGTGGCCATACTTGTACACTACCAAGCACAGCGCCGTCCATTGGATAGCAGCTGTGCTTGGTATTGCAGCTCAGCCTCATTCAATTGAATAGGACTAAGTTGCGCCCAGCCCATGTGACAGATAAACGTGATGTCACATAGCCTAGCTCTTAGCATTTACTGAGCTTCGCAGCCTCTTTGTGCAGTTGACTGGTGGGGGTGCTGGGTGTCAGACCCTCACTGATCAGATATTGATGACCTATCCTGAGGATAGGCTATCAATAGAAAAAAAAAAAGAACACTACAGTACTTTAAGTAAAGCTAGTTAAGGGGTGAGAATCTTTAAGTGAATATATTACATTCACCCTAGATTGCTAATATAGCTTATATGTTTATACAGCTAGACTTGCCAATAACCTTAATACAGTTCCTATGTTTATATGTTAAAGACAAAAGGATGTCATAAAACTGTTATATATTGTGTTCACAGAATCATAAAAGATAATATGCCTTTAAGAGTCATTATATGAATGTATGGTAAGCTCAATGACACAGCAGAAACAACAGAAAGTATAAAGTTAAACTGTTGTTGCTGGGCAGGAGTCTTGACCAATCACAGCCAGCCTCACACACAGCAAGAGTTTTGACCAATTACAGCCAGCTTCACACACAGCTTGTATGGGAACTTCCCCTAGCAGGAGCTGCTGGAATCATTATTCACCAGAGGAGAGAAGCTGAACTCCACTAAGAGTTGTGTTTTATGGAAGCAGAGAGGCCAAAATAGGTATTTAAAAAAGTTATATAATGTTCCTACTGTTAATATAGTGATTAGAACTGTATACTGAATGAATTATGTGTGTTTACTAACAGTTCCACCAAATTCAATAGCAAACTGCAAAGTTCACAATCCAAATTCAAATTCCATATTGCAATCCAAATTGCATACAACATACCAGATCATACTCAACCAATCTGCAAATAGTTACTGCTAACTGCATACTGCAAATTGCGACCAAATTCAGCAAGTGAACTATTAGTTATACCTCAGATATACCTCTCAGAGAGATCATAAAGTGCTTAAATGGCTTAAAGTGAGAGTACAGATACCCAAGAGAGAAATATATCCACCATTTTATGTTGAATGACAAGATTGAACAGTTGAACCACCATCTTATGCATACCGCCATTTTGTGCTATCTTTTCAACAGGTATTATGTATATGGACTATCTGCTGCAGGGGCGACATGTCATATATGAAGAAAGCTTGAAGTTAATAAAGATATTATTTCAAGCATTTGGTGTGCTCTTTAAACCTACTGTTTCCATAGAACGGCGCTGGAAAAATTAAGTAACAAACAGTCTGGTTGGACTAAAAAGTTAGAGATATCAAAATTGTTCTTATGCCACAGCATAAAAGGCACTTCATAGTGCTGCATCTGCCACAGTGGAACTATTATCCTCAGAGGGTGAAGCGATAGCGCTCCTCAACTTGCACAGTAAAGAGCGCATTAGAGCAGCGGAGCGACAGCAAATACCGCAACTCAGCAACTGTTTCCTGAGTGAGCAAGCAAAGACACCTTAGCGGAGATACCATAGATAACCATAGAATGTGTGCATTAGTCTTAAAGTGGTAGTATGGCAAAGGCAAAATAGTCAGAGAAAGAGCGCCAACCCTCCTGCGATCCCTAGAGAGAGAGAAAGAGACGCATGGTGGAAGGCCAAAGTCCAGAGCTAGAGTGCCCACACCACTATCCACGGAGAGACCACGTACTGCAGACAGCTAATTTACAGCCACTAGGCCCAAGGTCTGCAGCAGCATATCCAAGCCAGTGCATCGCAAGTCTGCACAGAGCATGCCAAGTCAGCGCAGAGCATTGCATCATATCAAGAAAAGACACGTCTCCCTTAAGATTTACATTTGTTCCTTCTCTTCAGAATAAGGTCAGAACTTTCCTTTTATTACTTATCATTGCATATAGGCTTTGGCATAAAGAGACTTTATTCTGTGTTCAGAAATAAGAGACTTTAAATTAAAAAACAAAGGACAGTTTGTTGTATATGGACTCCAAAGTATTTAACGTGAAAGTTATTTATTTCTGCATTTTGTCAGTATTGCATTTAAAGTGAAAGTCATTTATTTCGGCATTTGTCAGTATTGCATTTAAAGTGAAAGTTCCTTTAACCACCTCCCGACCGCCTAACGCACGGATGCGTCCGGGAGGTGGTTGATTTACTCCTCCTGGACGCATCCGTGCGTCATCTCACGATAGCCGAGATTTCCTGTGAACGCGCGCACACAGGCGCGCGCGTTCACAGGAACGGAAGGTAAACGAGTGGATCTCCAGCCTGCCAGCGGCGATCGCTCGCTGGCAGGCTGGAGATGTGATTTTTTTAACCCCTAACAGGTATATTAGACGCTGTTTTGATAACAGCGTCTAATATACCTGCTACCTGCTCCTCTGGTGGTCCCTTTTGTTTGGATCGACCACCAGAGGACACAGGCAGCTCACTAAAGTACCACAAAACACTACACTACACCCCCCGTCACTTATTAACCCTTTATGAACCACTGATCACCCCATATAGACTCCCTGATCACCCCCCTGTCATTGATCACCCCCCCTTTAAGGCCCCATTCAGAGGTCCGTATTATTTTTACGGATCCACGGATACATGGATGGGATCCGCAAAACGCATACGGACGTCTGAATGGAGCCTTACAGGGGGGTGATCAATGACAAGGGGGTGATCACGCATATAGACTTCCTGATCACTTCCCTGTCATTGATCACCCCCCCTGTCATTGATCACCCCCCTGTAAGGCTCCATTCAGATGTCCGTATGATTTTTACGGATCCACTGATACATGGATCGGATCCGCAAAACGCATACGGACGTCTGAATGGAGCCTTACAGGGGGGTGATCAATGACAGGGAGGTGATCACCCAAATAGATTCCCTGATCACCCCCCTGTCATTGATCACCCCCCTGAATTAGCTTTTTATGAGCTACTATGCTAGGTCCTTAAGGGGAACCACAATAGCAAGTGTTACTTCCTTCGCTAGCAGAAGTGCCACCCATATATCAGAGCCTTCAAATACTTCAGCTGAAAGGAAAGAAAGGAATTAGCTCAACAACTTGCTGTCAAGAGAGCAGAAATTGAAATAGAAGCTGCCATCGAGGCACAGCGCTGTCAAATGGATGCACAGCGCTATCAAATGGAAGTTGAATTGAAAAGTCTGGAAAGGCAAAAAGAAGTTAAGATCATAGAAGCCGAAGAGGATATGAATTAGAGTAGTCATAGGTTCAAATCTGTACTAAGTGAAGAAACAGACTCCTATTTTCCTACATACTCCCAGGAGAATGGAAAGAAATGTCCAGCACTAAGTGAGGAAATAAGTCATTATCCTTCCATCCTTGCTCAGAAAGACAAAGAGAGGCCTAGTCCAGTTTTAAGAAAATGGTGTGTGGATTTACCCTCTTTCTCTACCGGAAAATAATAAGAAAGGGACTCACCTAATTCAGAAATAAGTGAGAAAATAGATCCGGATGATTCTATTCCTAGACGCCACGGCAATGCTCAGGAGAATGTTACAACCATTGTCCCAGCAACACCACAGAGAACAGTTCTAACTAGACTTCCCATTCTGGATACTACTGTATTTTCGGGAGACGTGCTGAAGTTCATAGAGTGGAAGGAAAGTTTTGAAATGATCATTGAGCATGATTGCTTCAGTCCATTCGACAAGTTTTTCTACCTTCAGAGATATGTTGGTGGGGAAGCAAAGAAAGTTCTTGAAGATAACTTCTATAGAAAAGACAAAGAAGCCTACAAGCAAGCTTGGGAAAAATTTAATGCAAGATATGGTCATCCTTTCTTCACATCTCATGAAATATCCCCACTGAAGGAGTTTGGTGTTGGACTGTTGCTACAATTGTCACGAAGCCTTGGTACCAAGAAAGATAATCACAGGAGGAAAGGGTGAACCCTACACTGTTCAAACTGATCAAGGATGGGGTGTTGGAGGAAAACGGCAGATCGCAAACTCAAGACAGGTGACAGGATTGTGTCATCAAATATCTGTCCAAGAGTTACCAACTGTAAGTCCAGCAAAAGTAATCAAGATCCTTGAATCCCACTTTGCAGACATAAGTTCTAAAAAAAAGAGTGTATTGCAAGAAGACATAAAGTTCGTACACACTCTAGAAGAAAGTATTAAGCAGAAAAAAAACAAGGTCATATTGAAATGCCCTTACCTTTTAGAGAACGACCTTGTCTGCTAAATAACAGAACTCTTGCCCTAGCAAGATTGAAATGTTTAAAGAAAAGGATGGGAAGAGATCCCAAACTAAAGAATGATTATTTGAAATTCATGGAAGGCATCCTCGAAGAAGGACATGCTGAGAAAGTTAATAATCAACCTAAAGAAGGAGAAGTGTGGTACATCCAACACCAAGATGTTTACCACTCAAAGAAACAAGAGAAGATTAGAGTGGTGTTTGATTGCTCAGCAAAGCACGATGGTCTTGCATTGAATGATCATCTACTAAAAGGACCAGATCTTATAAACACTCTGCCTGGAGTATCCCGTAGCGGTCATGTTTGATGTTGAAAAGATGTTCCACCAGTTTCATGTGAAAAATGAAGATAGAGACTTCCTGAGGTTCCTATGGTGGAAGGATGGAGATACAGATACAGGGCCAGCAGAATACCGAATGAAAGTACACTTGTTTGGAGCAGTATCATCTCTAGGTTGCGCCAATTATTGTATGAAGTACCTGGCCAATCAGAATGAAAAGGATTGCCTATCAGCAGCAAATTTTCTGAAGAAAAACTTTTATGTAGATGGTATCATAAATCTAGAGTCCACAGAATCTTCAATAGAACTAGTGAAAGAAAGCCAAGAGTTATGCGCAAGAGGAAACCTGTGCCTTCATAAATTCATCTCAAACAACAGAGAGATACTGGAATCCATCAGGGACTCTGAAGGTGCAACGACAATGAAGAATGTAGATCTTAATTATGTGTCACAGTTCCTCAAGTGACAGGTGTCATGAGATCAGAGAGACTGGCTGAGCGTGGAGGAATCTAACAACCTCCTTGATTTATCTTTATTCAGTGATGATAGGTTTAATGACCACTTCCCTTTTCTGAGCGGTTGCCCAGTAGTCATCACTTCTACCCCTTATAGTCTGACCCCACCATTCTGACTATGCAGAAGATAGCTTCATATGGGTATGGCTGGTGTGAGGTCGTCTCTGGTATTCCTGTTCTTCCATCTCTACAGAACTTTACTATTGTTTGCGATCCCTTGATGTCCAACAGGAAACTACTGTGGAGAAGATACGCCAACTCGTGTAGCTAGATGGTCCTTTTTTCATGTCCGGAATGAGGAATGGTTCTGTGCAGGAGCTAAGGAGGCTCAGTTACCAGTGAATAGTAGTGCGGTCCTTCGATAAGTACTTTGGTTTAATTTGTGATTTTTTTCCCACATCACAGCAAGGACCTGCAGCGCGAAAACGCAGCCAAGTACCTGAGTAGTTTTTATCTTGACCTGTGGTTACGCCTTATGAGGAGCCTAGGCAGTTGGGGGGAGCTACTCCTGGGACTGCTGGTAAGAGCTCTGGTCATATCAAGAGAGTTTGTTTTTGTTGTGGAAAAAAGGGACATTTCGTAAATATTTGTTCGTACATTCAACGTCAAGGTGTAAACAAAATAAGAACGCTTAATCCCCAAATTACTATTGGTGGTGTGGGTAAGGAGCAAGAAAACGTACTTTTGTCATTTACTGGTAGTAACCGATTTCTCCTGAGGTGGCGCTAGAGTCCAAAACTGTGGAAATTTAGGTATTTATCGACAGTGGGGCTGGGGTTAACCTGATTGATAGACAGTTTGTTCATATTCATCAGTTGACTACTAGTGCACTAGAGAAAAGCATTTTTGTCTTTGCAATTGATTCTGCACGTCTTACCCCAAAATGCAGGTGGTAGATGACACCCATTTAAGAGTGGGTGATTTCCATCAGGAATCTGTCTCATGTTTTGTGTTAGAGGGTCTGCCTGCTCCGATGGTTTTGGGTTTGCCATGGTTAAGCAAACATAACCCTACCATCGACTGGCAAGCGAGACAGATTCTCAATTGGAGTGATTTTTGCATGGACAACTGTCTCAATGCGTCTTTCTTTGTGGTCACCACTAAAACTGTTCCCACGTTAATTTCCTAATTTTTTTACGTGTTTTCTGGTAACCAGGAGTTACCCCAGCATCGGGAGTATGATTGTCCAATCTTATTCCTGGAGCTAAACTGCCCAAATCTCGCTTGTATAGTCTTTCAGAGCCCAAAAGAAAGGCTATGCAAGAGTATATCACGGAGAGCTTGACAAAGTGTCATATCAGACCATCCAAATCTCCAGTGGCTGCTTGGTCTTTCTTTGAAAAAAAAAAAAGATGGTACCCTTAGACCATGTCTGGACTTCCGTGAAGGAATGTTTTTCTTTAGCCCTTATTCTGGTGCAACTGGAGGTGTTTCAGCCATTCATTGTAGATGTTGATGCATCCGAGGTAGGGGTGGGAGCAGTTTTGTCGCAAGGTCCTTCACCTAGTAAATGGCGCCCATGTGCTTTTGTCTCTAAAAAAAGTTCGACTGCTGAAAGAAATTATGACGTGCGTAATAGGGAATTGCTGGCCATTAAGTTGGCTTTTGAAGAATGGTGGGTAATTACGGTAATTACTGATCACAAAAATATATCTTACCTTGAATCGGCTAAACAACTAAATACAATGCAGGACAGATGGTCGCTGTTTTTCACCAGATTTAACTTCATTGTCACCTACCGCCCTGGGGTTAAGAACTAAAGATCCTAGTCTTATTTTGTTTGAAGGGATAGTCATATCTGCCCTATATCCTGCTATTGAGGCTAAGGTGTTGGAGTCCCAAGAGGATGCACTGGACTCTTGTCCTCCAGGGAAATTGTTTGTTCCTTGAGACTTATATCACAAGGTATTTGAGGAACATTAATGTACTGTCTTGCCTGGACACCCTGGGAGTAGATCCACTGTCGATCTCATCTCATGCAGATTATGGTGGCCGGGCTGCGTAAGTGTGTTGAGGACTATGTTTCAGCCTGTTGTATCTGTGCTCGTGCTGAGGTGACACATACTCGGCCTTCTGGATCTCTTCTTCTGTTACCCATCCCGTCCAGACCTTGGACGCATTTGTCCATGGACTTTATCACAGATTTACTGAATTCTTTGGGAAAAAATGTGATCCTGGTGGTAGTTGATCAGTTTAGCAAAATTACATTCCCTCTGATGTGGTGTCTGATCAGGGGACTCAGTTTCTTTCCAGATTCTGGAAAATGTTCTGTACTCAGCTGGGGGTACAATTGTCCTTTTCTTTGGATTTTCATCCTCAGTCAAACAGACAGATGGACCAATCAATCAAAATCTGGAGACCTACTTGAGATGTTTTGCTTCGAAGAACCAGGAGGAGTGGTCTTCGTTCTTGTCGTTAGCTGAGTTTGCCATTAATAACCATAGACAGGAGTTCACTGATAAGTCAACGTTTTTTGGGGGGCATATGGATTCCATCCGCAGTTTGGCACATTTTCTGATTCTCAAACTTCCAGTATTCCTGAGGAGGAACGATTTTCCTCTTCTTTGTCTTCGATTTGGCAGAAATTTCAAAATAACCTGAAAAAGATGAGCAACAGGTATATGCTTGTGGATGACAGGAGACATATGAATGGTCCGGACCTGAGAGTGGGTGATTATGTGTGGCTGTCCACAAGAATCATTAAGCTTCAGGTACCTTCTTGGAAGTTGGGCCCAAGATTTATATGTCCATATAAGATCACTACCATTGTTAACCCAGTAGCCTTCCGTCTTGAACTTCCTCAGGCTTTGAAAATTCATAACAATGAAGAAATGTGGAATGTGGATTGTGGACTCCGAGTTCTCCGTAGATCCCTCCAGTATCTCGTCCACTGGAAGAGTTATAGACCAGAGGAGAGGATGTAGGTTCCAGCAGCCGATGTTAATGCGAATCGTCTGGTGAAGGCTTTTCACGGAGCCCATCCTGATAAGGTCGGTCCTGGGTCCCCGGAGGTCACCCGTAAAAGGAGGGGTACTGTCCTTTAGGTGACTGGAGTCAGGAGATTAGAGAGACTGGCTGAGCGTGGAGGAATCTAACAGCCTCCTTGATTTATCTTTATTTAGTGTTGATAGGGTTAATGACCACTTCCCTTTTCTCAGCTGTTGCTCAGTGCTCATCATGTCTACCCTTTACAGTCTGACCCCACCCTTCTGACTATGCGGTAGATAGCTTCATTTGGGTTTGGCTGAGTTGGTGTGAGGTCATCTGTGGTGTTCCTGTTCTTCCATCTCTACAGAAGTTAAGTGTTGCCTTTGTTTGTATTTGTTATATTCCCTGTTGTTGTATCTGGGCCTGAGACAGTGACTTCCATTCGTCCATCTGGGGAGGAATAGGTTGTATCTGGTCCTAACCTTATTCCAGGGCCTTTTAGGGAAATCAGGGCCTAGGTATACTACATATGAATATTTCTACCTTCAAGGTCTATTTATATTGATAGGTAGTCAGGGCCCGAATTAGGGTTGTCTAGGAGGTGACCTGTTTCTTCCCTGCAGACAGAAGTTGGGATGAGACGAGCCAATGCCTGAAAATTGTAAGCCAAGGTGGGAGAGTTGGATAAGAGACTTGCAAAATTTGAGAGAAGTTTGGATACTCAGATGTTTTGTACCTCGCGATTTCGGAAAATACAAGAAAATAGAACTTTATCAATTTTCAGATGCCAGCAGTTATGGTTATGGCCAGTGCTCCTACATCAGAGTAATAGGAGAAGAAAAGATACACTGTGCCCTGGTTATGGGGAAGGCCAGAGTTGCACCTACGAGTATTCATACAATACCAAGACTTGAACTGACAGCAGCCGTTGTTTCAGCATCAGTAAGCAAGTTTCTGAGAGAAGAATTGGAATTGAAAATAGATGAAGAATATTTTTAGGCAGACTCACAAGTTGTCCTAGGATACATAAAAAATGAAGCTCGAAGATTCTATATCTCTTTTTGCCAACAGAGTTGAGAAAATTCGGGAAATAACAAATCCGGAACATTGGCATCACATTGACACAAAGCATAACCCAGCAGATCATGCTTCAAGAGGCCTGAATGTAACAGAATAGAAAAATTGCAATTGGTTCCCAGGCCCAGAGTTCCTTTGGGAAAAGGAAATCACGCCCAGTAATGGTTAGACAGAATTGTCTATGGGTGATCCAGAAGTGAAAGTTGTACAAACATTGAGCACTGCTGACAAGTGTCAAGATGACATACTTGAAAGACTAGCCAGATGTTCAAAATGGAATAGTCAAAAATGTAGTAGCTTGAATTCAACGTTTGGCAAAGGAAATCTGAATGAAGGAATCATTGAATGTAGAGCCAAGAATGAAAGACTCATTCAACAGAGAATCTACAGTGAAGAGTTGAAGAGAATTAGTCAAGAACCTAAAAGGCTTCCAAACAACCACCCATTGTACAAGCTTAATCTTGTTCTGCAAGATGGTATGAAGGTAGACTGGAAGGTGGAAGGGAGACTGGAAAATGCATTCTTACCTAGCAGAGTGAAGCATCCAGCAATTTTACCCCCAAACTCTACTTTCACAAGATTGATTATTGATCATTGCCACAACAAATTCTTGCATCAAGGAATAAGCTTTACTCAAAGCTATTTAACCACTTCAACCCCCCTAGCTGAAACCCCCTTAATGACCAGGCCACTTTTTACACTTCTGCACTACACTACTTTCACAGTTTATTGCTCGGTCATGAAACTTACCACCCAAATGAATTTTACCTCCTTTTCTTCTCACTAATAGAGCTTTCATTTGGTGGTATTTCATTGCTGCTGACATTTTTACTTTTTTTGCTATTAATCGAAATTTAATTTTTTTTTTTCAAAAAAATGACATTTTTCACTTTCAATTGTAAAATTTTGCAAAAAAAACTACATCCATATATACATTTTTCGCTAAATTTATTGTTCTACATGTCTTTGATTAAAAAAAAATGTTTTGGTAAAAAAAAAATGGTTTGGGTAAAAGTTATAGCGTTTACAAACTATGGTACAAAAATGTGAATTTCCGCTTTTTGAAGCAGCTCTGACTTTCTGAGCACCTGTCATGTTTCCTGAGGTTCTACAATGCCCAGACAGTACAAACACCCCACAAATGACCCCATTTCGGAAAGTAGACACCTTAAGGTATTTACTGATGGGCATAGTGAGTTCATAGAACTTTTTATTTTTTGTCACAAGTTAGCGGAAAATGATGATTTTTTATTTTTTATTTTTTCTTACAAACTCTCATATTCCTCTAACTTGTGACAAAAAATAAAAACTTCCATGAACTCACTATGCCCATCACAAAATACCTTGGGGTGTCTTCTTTCCAAAATGGGGTCACTTGTGGGGTAGTTATACTTCCCTGGCATTTTAGGGGCCCAGATGCGTGAGAAGTAGTTTGAAATCAAAATCTGTAAAAAATGACCGGTGAAATCCGAAAGGTGCTCTTTGGAATGTGTGCCCCTTTGCCCACCTAGGCTGCAAAAAAGTGTCACACATCTGGTATCACCGTACTCAGGAGCAGTTGGGGAATGTGTTTTGGGGTGTCATTTTACATATACCCATGCTGGGTAAGAGAAAAATCTTGGCAAAAGACAACTTTTCCCATTTTTTTATACAAAGTTGGCATTAGACCAAGATATTTATCTCACCCAGCATGGGTATATGTAAAATGACACCGCAAAACACATTTGCCAACTTCTCCTGAGTACGGCGATACCAGATGTGTGACACTTTTTTACAGCCTAGGTGGGCAAAGGGGCACACATTCCAAAGAGCACCTTTCAGATTTCACCGGCCATTTTTTACAGATTTTGATTTCAAACTACTTCGCACACATTAGGGCCCCTAAATTGCCAGGGCAGTATAACTACCCCACAAGTGACACCATTTTGGAAAGAAGACACCCCAAGGTATTCCGTGAGGGGCATGGCGAGTTCCTAGAATTTTCTATTTTTTGTCACAAGTTAGTGGAATATGAGACTTTGTAAGAAAAAAAAAATAAAAAAAAATCATCATTTTCCACTAACTTGTGACAAAAAATAAAAAATTCTAGGAACTTGCCATGCCCCTCATGGAATACCTTGGGGTGTCTTCTTTCCAAAATAGGGTCACTTGTGGGGTAGTTATACTGCCCTGGCATTCTAGGGGCCCTAATGTGTGGTAAGTAGTTTGTAATCAAAATGTGTAAAAAATGACCTGTGAAATCCTAAAGGTGCTCTTTGGAATGTGTGCCCCTTTGCCCACCTAGGCGGCAAAAAAGTGTCACAGATGTGGTATCGCCGTACTTAGGAGAAGTTGGGGAATGTGTTTTGGGGTGTCATTTTACATATACCCATGCTGGGTAAGAGAAAAATCTTGGCAAAAGACAACTTTTCCCATTTTTTTATACAAAGTTGGCATTAGACCAAGATATTTATCTCACCCAGCATGGGTATATGTAAAATGACACCCCAAAACACATTGCCCAACTTCTCCTGAGTACGGCCATACCACATGTGTGACACTTTTTTGCAGCCTAGATGCGCAAAGCGGCCCAAATTCCTTTTAGGAGGGCATTTTTAGACATTTGGATCCCAGACTTCTTCTCACACTTTCGGGCCCCTAAAATGCCAGGGCAGTATAAATACCCCACAAGTGACCCCATTTTGGAAAGAAGACACCCCAAAGTATTCAATGAGGGGCATGGCGAGTTCATAGAATTTATTTTTTTTTTGGCACAAGTTAGCGGAAATTGATTTTTTTTAGTTTTTTCTCACAAAGTCTCCCTTTCCGCTAACTTGGGACAAAAATTTCAATCTTTCATGGACTCAATATGCCCCTCACAGAATACCTCGGGGTGTCTTCTTTGCGAAATGGGGTCACATGTGGCGTATTTATACTGCCCTGGCATTTTAGGGGCCCGAAAGCGTGAGAAGTAGTCTGGAATATAAATGTCTAAAAGATTTTATGCATTTGGATTCCGTGAGAGATTTTATTTTTTGACACAAGTTAGTGGAAAATTAGACTTTGTAAGAAAAATAAAATAAAAATAAAATATCTATTTCCGCTAACTTGTGCCAAAAAAAATGTCCAAATGGAGCCTTACAGGGGGTGATCAATGACAGGGGGGTGATCAGGGAGTCTGCATGGGGTGATCACCCCCCTGTCATTGATCACCCCCCTGTAAGGCTCCATTCAGACGTCCGTATGTGTTTTGCGGATCCGATCCATGTATTTGTGGATCCGTAAAAAACATACGGACGTCTGAATGGAGCCTTACAGGGGGGTGATCAATGACAGGGGGGTGATCAATGACAGGGGGGTGATCAGGGAATCTATATGGGTGATCACCCCCCTGTCATTGATCACCCCCCTGTAAGGCTCCATTCAGACGTCCGTATGTGTTTTGCGGATCCGATCCATGTATCCGTGGATCCGTAAAACACATACGGACGTCTGAATGGAGCCTTACAGGGGGGTAATCAATGACAGGGGGGTGATCAATGACAGGGGGGTGATCAGGGAGTCTATATGGGTGATCACCCCCCTGTCATTGATCACCCCCCTGTAAGGCTCCATTCAGACGTCCGTATGTGTTTTGCGGATCCGATCCATGTATCCGTGGATCTGTAAAAATCATACGGACATCTGAATGGAGCCTTACAGGGGGTGATCACTGACAGGGGGGTGATCAATGACAGGGGGGTGATCAGGGAATCTATATGGGTAATCACCCCCCTGTCATTGATCACCCCCCTGTAAGGCTCCATTCAGACGTCCGTATGTGTTTTGCGGATCCGATCCATGTATCTGTGGATCCGTAAAACACATACGGACGTCTGAATGGAGCCTTACAGGGGGGTGATCAATGACAGGGGGGTGATCAGGGAATCTATATGGGTGATCACCCCCCTGTCATTGATCATCCCCCTGTAAGGCTCCATTCAGACGTCCGTATGTGTTTTGCGGATCCGATCCATGTATCCGTGGATCCGTAAAAAACATACGGACGTCTGAATGGAGCCTTACAGGGGGTGATCAATGACAGGGGGGTGATCAGGGAGTCTATATGGGTGATCACCCCCCTGTCATTGATCACCCCCCTGTAAGGCTCCATTCAGACGTCCGTATGTGTTTTGCGGATCCGATCCATGTATCAGTGGATCCGTAAAAATCATATGGACGCCTGAATGGAGCCTTACAGGGGGTTATCAATGACAATGGGGTGATCAATGACAGGGGGGTAATCAGGGAATCTATATGAGTGATCACCCCCTGTCATTGATCACCCCCCTGTAAAGCTCCATTCAGACGTCCGTATGTGTTTTGCGGATCTGATCCTTGTATCCGTGGATCCGTAAAAATCATACGGACATCTGAATGGAGCCTTACAGGGGGGTGATCAATGACATGGGGGTGATCAGGGAATCTATATGGGTAATCACCCCCCTTTCATTCATCACCCCCCTGTAAGGCTCCATTCAGACATCTATATGTGCTTTGCGGATCCGATCCATGTATCCGTGGATCCGTAAAAATCATACGGACATCTGAATGGAGCCTTACAGGGGGTTATCAATGACAATGGGGTGATCAATGACGGGGGGTGATCAAAGAATCTATATGAGTGATCACCCCCCCTGTCATTGATCACCCCGCTGTAAGGCTCCATTCAGACGTTCGTATGTGTTTTGCGGATCCGATCCTTGTATCCGTGGATCCGTAAAAATCATACGGATGTCTGAATGGAGCCTTACAGGGGGGTGATCAATGACAGGGGGTGATCAGGGAATCTATATGGGTGATCACCCCCCTGTAAGGCTCCATTCAGACGTCAGTATGTGTTTTGCAGATCCGCTCCATGTATTCGTGGATCCTTAAAAATCATACGGACGTCTGAATGGAGCCTTACAGGGGGGTGATCAATGACAGGGGGTGATCATGGAATCTATATGGGTGATCACCCCCCTGTCATTCGTCACCCCCCTGTAAGGCTCCATTCAGACGTCCGTATGTGTTTTGCGGATCTGATCCATGTATCCGTGGATCCGTAAAAATCATACGGACGTCTGAACGGAGCCTGACAGGGGGGTGATCAATGACAGGGGGTTGATCAATGACAGGGGGGTGATCAAGGAGTCTATATGGGGTGATCAGGGGTTCATAAGGGGTTAATAAGTGACAGGGGGGGTGTAGTGTAGTGGTGTTTTGTGGTACTTTACTTAGCTACCTGTGTCCTCTGGTGGTCGATCCAAACAAAAGGGACCACCAGAGGACCAGGTAGCAGGTATATTAGACGCTGTTATCAAAACAGCGTCTAATATACCTGTTAGGGGTTAAAAAAATCGCATCTCCAGCGTGCCAGCGAACGATCGCCGCTGGCAGGCTGGAGATCCTGTCTCTTACCTTCCGTTCCTGTGAACGCGCGCGCCTGTGTGCGCGCGTTTACAGGAAGTCACGGCTCTCGCGAGATGGCGCGTATATGCGTCACTCTGCGCAGAGCTGCCGCCTCCGGACTGCAGATCTGCGTTAGGCGGTCCGGAGGCGGTTAAGAGAAGGTGGTTACTGGATAGTTAAATGAAGCAAAGTTATAGCAAAGTATATAAGTAAATGTGTAGTCTGCAGAAAGGCGCGTAGACCTACCGAAGAACAAAGAATGGCAGATTTACCGGCAGATTGTGTAAACCCATCATCACCATTTCTTTATAGCGGAATGGATTGTTTTGGCCCATTCATCACCAAACAGAACCACAAGGAGTACAAGAGATATGGACTAATATTTACATGTCTAAGCTCCAGATCAATTCACCTGGAAATGTTACACGATATATTAACTGACACATTCATTAACGCCTTGAGATGTTTCATAGCCATTAGAGGTACTGTCTGAGAGCTTAGATCTGACCAAGGATCTAATTTTGTCGGAGCAAAGAATGAATTGAAGAAAGCTCTAAAAGAGATTGATAAAGAAAAGGTAACTGAGTATTTTTTAGAGAAACAGTGTGATTTTAATATGAATGCTCCACATGCAAGCCATACAGGAGGAGTTTAGGAAAGACAAATCAGAACTGTAAGAAATGTCTTAGGTTCAGCTTTGAAAAAGAACGCCGGAAGAATAGATTATGCTTCACTTAGGACCCTGTTCTATGAAGTAATGTATATTGTTAACAGTCGTCCACTTACAGTTGATAACATCAACGATCCAACAAGTTTGGACCTTTTAACTCCCAACCATCTACTTCACCTTAAGTCTGATTACATACAACAACCACCTGGTAAGTTCACCAGAGAAGATTTATATGCTAAAAGGAGATGGTGAAGAGTTCAATATCTATCAGATCAGTTTTGGAATACATGGAGGAAAGAGTACTTAGCCAATCTAATGCTACGAAGTAAATGGCAAACACCCAGAAGAAATGTCAAAGTTGGTGACATACTGTAAAATAAGAAGAATTACCTAGAAGTCAATGTAAATTGGCCAAAGTTCTAGAAGTTCAAAAGGATGAAGATAGACTAGTAAGAAGAGTGTTGTGACAAATAGGAGACTCAAAACTTGACAAAAAAGGAAAACGTCTCACTACTCCACTCAAGTTGTTCTACTTGAGAGTGATAAAAGACACTTGGAAGTTGAGAACCTGATGGAAAATTCCTCAAATTCGTGTTTAAGTCCTACCACTGAGAACATAGAATTATAGGAAATTTTGGTGGGAGTGTAGCTGGCCAGCTAAGACCTGTCCTAGGTTGCTAATATAGCTTATATGTTTATACAGCTAGACCTGCCAATAACCTTAAAGGGAACCTGTCACCTGGATTTTGTGTATAGAGCTGATACGCTTTTATTGTGTAAAAAACTATTTGATACATATGCAAATTAACCTGAGATTAACCTGAGATGAGTCCCTGAGTCATCTCAGGGACAGGACTCATCTCAGGTTAATTTGTATATGTATCAAATCATTTTTTACACAATAAAAGCGCACAGAGCTATGGGGACTGGGTATTGCAGATGTGTTAGCGGCCATCTAGCAGCCCATGTTCTCAGCTCTATACAGAAAATCACGGTGACAGGTTCCCTTTAATACAGTTGCTACGTTTATTTATATGTTAAAGACAAAATCAGAGTTATTTACTATGACTTGATGTTTGGATGTCATAAAACTGTTATATATTTTGTTCACAGAAGCAGAAAAGATAATATGCCATTAAGAGTCATTATATGAATGCAAGGTAAGCTCAAGGACACAGCAGAAACAACAGAAAGCATAGAGTTAAAACTGTTGTTGCTGGGCAGGAGTCTTGACCAATCACAGCCAGCCTCACACACAGCAAGAGTTTTGACCAATTACAGCCATACTCACACACAGCTTGTGTGGGAAATTCTCCTAGCAGGAGCTGCTGGAATCATTATTCATCAGAGGAGAGAAGCTGACCAATTACTCCACTAAGAGCTGTGTTTTATGGAAGCAGAGAGGCCAAAATAGGTATTTAAAACAGTTATATAATGTTCCTACTGTTAATATAGTGATTAGAGCTGTATGCTGAATGAGTTATGTGTGTTTACTTACAGTTCCACCAAATTCAATTGTAAACTGCAAAGTTCACAATTCACATTCAAATTCCATATTGCAATCCAAATTGCATACAACCATACCAGATCATACACAAACAATCTGCAAATAGTTACTGCATACTGCAAATTGCGGCCAAATTCAGCAAGTGAACTATTAGTTATACCTCAGATATACCTCTCAGAGAGATCATAAAGTGCTTAAATAACTTAAAGTGAGAGTACAGATACCCAAGAGAGAAATATATCCACCATTTTATGTTGAATGACAAGATTGAACAGTTGAACCATCATCTTATGCATATCGCCATTTTGTGATATCTTTTCAACAGGTGTTATGTACATGGACTATCTGCTGCGGAGGCGGCAGTGTTATATAGGAAGAAAGGTTAAAGTTAATAAAGAAGTTATTTCAAGCATTTGGTGTGCTCTTTAAACCTACTGTTTCCATAGAACGGTGCTAGAAGAATTACAGAGTAACAAACAGTCTGGTTGGACTAAAAAGTTAGAGATATCAAAATTCTTCTAATGCCATAGCGCAAAAGGCACTTCATAGTGCTGCGCCTGCCACATGCTAGACATCTCTGGGAGTGGATTATCACTCCAGGTACCAAAAGATGAGGCATGTTGAATTCCAACTTCACAATCCTTCTGTCCCCCAACAGCTGCTATCGGGGAAGAGTTGAGAAGCTCCCATACACATTTGATGGTCAGCCTTTCCTGATGGAATTAACAGGCGCAGCTGATATGCATCTAGGATGTACGTAAAGCTTAAAACGAGGTTCATACTGAAGCTAGTAATTACATTTATCTGGAGCAATGTGCAGAACATCTGTTCCACGTATATGACAATAATGGCCACAAATATGCCAAAAGGACATTTCGCTGGCATATGTTTGGCTATTACAAGCATATTGATGTATTTATTGGTGATATTTTTACTCTTATATGTGTAGGACATGCAAAACAGACTTGGTATGAATTTAGCACAAAGCATAACAAAACATTGAAAAGAAAGACCAACAAGTAAAAATGTAACAGTACAAAATATAAAAGCATATTGAAAATAGATAACCAGATACTAATATATATTGTATATCTAGATAGATCAATAGATAGATAGAGTTGCACATAGCTAGATTCATATGCACAAGCTGAAAGTATAAAATGTACAGTAAAGTACTATACACATGCAATAAACAGTTCTCAGTAATACAAAATATATAATGGAAAGCAAAGAAAAGTTAAACACCTGCAATGCTGATACATACCTACAATGAGGTGTCTTGTGATTCGTACTAGGCACTAGCAGAATGTTTCTTTCATCATGAACGTTTTCACTCATACACACCCTCCATGTAATGCCATCCTCCCCTCTATGCATTACAATGCATTGCCCCTCCCGCAATGGGCCACTCCTGCCCCTGGCACCAACACAAGGAACAAACCGAAATACCCAGGCAGTGTGTACACATGCTAATATCTGCTACACAGAACATATCTAGAGATGAAGAACTGAACAATAATTCACACCTAAACAAGAGATGTGCACAGCATTTATATCTTTGTAGAACATTACAAAGGCTTCTATGGAAATGTTGATGCCCATGATTCTGACACTTAAAAAAAATTCACAGACAATTGAGAAAAACACTTTTTCACATAGAATTAAACAAATGTAGGTCTAAAATCTTTTTTTTAAAAGGCTCCAAACAACACTAGTAAAAAGAAATAAAGGTTATCAATGGTGTTTTTTTTTATAAGCTAAAATAACTCCAACACAAAAAGGTACTGTAGTTTAGCAGCAACCATAAAAAAAGGTTTTCTATCAAATCTGAATTAGCATATACTTAGTGAGAAGACAGCCTGTCTGAAGGATAGCAAGATAAGATTATTTCACTGACCACCACTGGTTATTCTAGGATTGGAAAGGTAGATGATTGACATGATACTGACAGGATTACAGAAGATAAGTGATAAAACAATCAACACGAAAATTGCATATCCACGATAAACTCTAAATGCCCTATTACACCAAGTGACAATCGTACTAACATCTTTTATATAGTTCAGAATCAAGCAATAATTGTTACATCAAGTGTTGAGCAAATCAAACTCATTTGAATTTTCCCATTCAGGGAAAATTGATTCGCTTGCACAAAGCACGAGGAAATTCAGCTTTGTGGCGAATCGAATTTTCCCTGAAATTCCCTGATGTTTTTGAGTTGGAGGCGGTAGGTGGTGGAAAGAGTTTGGATGTGCGGTCGGAAGGAGAGGGCAGAATCCAAAGTTAACTCCAAGGCAGCGGACTTGGGGGACCGCGGAGAGTGTGCAGCCATTGATTGTGATAGATAGGTCTGTTGGGGAGGTTGAGCAAGATGGGGGAAAGATGATAAATTCTATTTTATCCATGTTAAGTTTTAGAAAGCGAGAGGAGAAGAAGGAGGATATGGAAGATAGGCATTGTGGAATTCTAGATAGTAAGGTCGTGATGTCTGGACCAGAGAGGTAGATTTGTGTGTCGTCAGCATAAAAGTGATTCTGAAAGCCATGGGACTCTGAGCTGTCCCAGGCCGAAAGTGTAGATAGAGAAGAGCAGGGGTCCTAGGACAGAGCCTTGCGGGACACCAACAGAGAGGGAATGAGACGAGGAGGTGGTGTGAGAGTGGCATACATTAAATGTCCGGTCTGTGAGGTATGATGTGATCCAGGAGAGGGCCAAGTGATGCCAAGAGATGAGAGAGTTTGTAACAGAAGTGGTCGACAGTGTCAAAGGCAGAGGACAGGTCAAGGAGAAGAAGGACAAAGTAATATTTTTTGGTTTTGGCTTTCAATAGGTCATTGGTGACTTTGGTGAGGGCAGGCTCAGTCGAGTGGTGGGGTCGGAAGCCAGATTGTAGCCAAAAAGGGAGCAGGAGGAGAGATGAGAGGACAGTTCAGAAAGGACATGTTGCTCAAGTAGCATTGAGGCATATGGAAGAAGTGATATGGGGCTATAACTGGACAAAGAAGATGGGTCAAGTGAAGGCTTTTTGAGGATGGGTGTAATGGTAGCATGTTTAAAACCAGAGGGAAGACACCAGAGGTTAGTGATAGGTTTAAGAGATGAGTTAGGGCTGGAATAAACACTGTGGTCAGGTTAGGGTTGAGGTAAGATGGGATTGGGTCAAGTGCACAGGTGGTGAGATGTGATCTGGAGAGTAGAGAGTTTTTCTTCTGTAATGGTGGAGAAGCGGGTTTTGGGAGAGGAGGACTGAGCAGTTGTGTAGAGGGTCTGTGGGGACTGTGCACTGAAGCTTTCTCTGCTGTTGACTATCTTTTGTTTGAAGTATGTGGCAAAGTCCTCAGCTGAGAGGAGAGGGTAGGGGCGCTGGGGGACGGAGAAGGGTGTTAAAAGTGTTAAAAATATGTTTAGGGAAGATATGAGAGATGAGAAGTAGGCCTGTTTTGCATCAGAGAGTGAGAATTTGAAAATGAGGAGGGAGTGCTTGTATGTGGTGAAGTGAACCTTAGAGTGGGATTTCCTCCAACACCGCTCAGCAGCCCTAGAAGCCTGTCTGAGTTTTTTGGTCAGGTTGGTGTGCCAGGGTTGTCTGTTGATTTTTTGGATTTTGTTGTGTGTGAGGGGGGCAACAATGTCCAGAGCTGTACTTATTGTAGTGCTATATAGGGTGGTGGCAGTATCTGGGTCTTGGAGTGAAAAAATTGTAGAGAGTGGCAGAAGAGAGTCAGAAAGCAAGCAGAAGTCGAGATGTTTAAAGTTCCTGCGGGGGTGTGTTAATGTGGGGAGCAGCAGAAGAGACGAGTGAAGATAAGGTGAGTAGGTTGTAATCGGATGGGGAGAGAGGCGAATTAGAAGGGTTAGATAGGGAGCAGAGGTGGGTAAAGATCAGATCCAGAGTGTGACTGTCTCTGTGGGTGGGAGTGGAAGACCATTGTGAGAGGCCGAAGGAGGAAGAGAGTGATAGGAGCTTAGAGGCGGCTGAGTGGCAGGTGTCAATAGGGATGTTGAAGTCACCCATGATGATAGTGGGGATGTCGGCAGAAAGAAAGTGTAGGAGACAGGTGTTAAAGTGGTCCAGAAAGATGGTGGCTGGGTCTGGGGGGCGGTAAATGACAGCTATTTGGAGGTTGGAGGGAGAGTAGATGCAAACAGAATGTACTTCAAATGAAGTGAGCATAATGGAGCGTGGCAGTGGAGTTGGACTGTGGGAGCAGGTGTCTTATAGGAAAAGACCAAATCCTCCGCCATGTTTGCAGCTGGGGCGGGGTGTGTGAGTGAAATTAAATCCGCTATAAGAGAGTTCAGCAGGGTAGGAGGTGTCAGAGGGTGTCAGGCCATGATTAAGAACCATCTGGTTCGAAACACGTAGACCGTATTGGGGCTTGCACCTTGAGGATTTTTCACTGCTGTATATTTGGTTTTGTGGAATAAAACATCGTTAAGCACGAAAAACCGAGGTGCTGGATTTCTTCCTTTCAAGTATATGAGTCTGGGTCTCTTCCCATCCGTGCAACTTTCAAACTACTGATGCAGATGAGCTAGACTGTTACTATTGTCAGCCATGTCTCTCTGAGACCCAGAAAGGAAAGTTTTCGAGAGATGAAGAGGTCATGAATGTAGGACCAGGGGCAGACTGAAAACTCATGGGGCCCCCGGGCACCCCCTGTGTCCCCTTCCACCCTCAAGCCACACCCACACACAGCCCCACACACATATCACGCCGGCTCCAGGCTCATGTGGGCCCTTGGGTGATAAAGTCTCAGTGGGCCCCCCTATACAGCGATAACTCTCTGAGTACAGAAAATATAGTAGATCTCCCCAACACAGATAACAAGGTAATGGCTATCTGATTACAGAAAATGTAGTAGTGTTACCTGCAGTCCTATGTAAAACCACAGATAACACTAGTGCTGATAATGTGGTAGTGTTACCTGCAGTCCTATGTAAAAACACAGATAACACTAGTCCTGATAATGTGGTAGTGTTACCTACGTCCTTAGTGTGCCTCCTTTTGTCTCTCCCACGGACTCCATGCTGGCGGCGCTACCTACTCTTCCATCTTCTTCTTCTTGCCTCGCACAGAACATCCTGATGCAGCTGCGTCAAGACATAGGAACACTGTGGGCATGGTGATGGTGACACACACAGGGACAGACACACAGGGACAGACATACACACTGGGAGAGACATGCACACACACACAGGGACAAACACACACACAGGGAAAGACACACACAGGGACAGACACACAGCTAGGCCTCGCCATACTCCAGCCAGGCTCCTCTCCATACAGGAACACACAGGGTCACTAGTGGAGGGGAGCAGGGTCACTAGTGGGGTGACAGGAGGTGGGAGAGCAGGGTCACTAGTAGGGTAACAGGAGAAGGGGGAGCAGGGTCACTAGTGAGGTGACAGGAGGAGGGAGCAGGGTCACTAGTGGGGTGACAGGAGGAGGGGGAGCAGGGTCACTAGTGGGGTGACAGAAGGAGAGGGGAGCAGGGTTACTAGTGGGGTGACAGGAGGAGGGGTAGCAGGGTCCCTAGGGAGGACAGGAGGAGGGGGGAGCAGGATCACTAGTGGGGTGACAGGAGGAGGGGGAGCAGGGTCACTAGGGTGGGACAGGAGGAGGGGGGAGCAGGGTCACTAGTGGGGTGACAGGAGGAGGTGGGAGCAGGGTCACTAGTAGGGTGACAGGAGGAGGGGGGAGCAGAGAACTGTGAGACTGGACAGAACCATGATTGGGGGAGGGGTGAATCACTTACTTTAAGACTGACAGGCCGGGCTTTTCACTGCCGGGGGGGGGTCACAGGCCCAGGGTCAGCTTTTCTCTCAGACCAGTCCAGTCACATGAGTCCGCAGCTCCCCAGAGTCCTTAATATAGCTACTCTTAGGAGCTGGCGCCTCCCCTGCCCGTATCGCCAATACCCAACCAATAACAAATCTCTATGCTGTAAGGAGCTTTGTTACTGGTTATTTAGGCAGAGGCAGCATTGCTGAGCTGCCCATGCCGTTTACAGCACTCACTGCGCTGATGAATGTGGGGGACTTTTTACAGGAAGTAAAATGTATTATTTAGTAAAAGCAGTGGTGTGCCTAGGTTATTTGGCACCTGGGGCGGGTCCTTTCTCTGCCCCCCAATACTTTTTAAAAAATCGTACCCCCTCAAAGTAGTATTGCCCTCATTGCACAACCTTCACAGTAGTTTTGTACAGATGTGTGCCCCCTCACAGTAGTTATGCCCACATTGTGCCCCCGAACAGTCGTTATGCCCACATTGTGCCTCCTTAAAGTACTTATCCCTTCATTGTGCCCCCTTCATAGTAGTTATGCCCTCATTGTGCCTCTTTCACAGTAGTTATGCCCTCTCTGTTGCCCTTTCACAGTAGTAATGCCCTATATGTGCCGCTTCACAGTTGTAATGCCCTCTTTGTCCCCCCTCACAGTAATAATCCCTATTGTGCCTCCTTCACAGTAATACTGCCCCTTAATAGTAGTAATGTCCATTATCCCCTTCAAAGTAATAATGCCCATTGTGCCCACCTTAATAGTAATAATGTCCATTGTGCCCCCTTAATAGTTATAATGCCTATTGTGCCCCCTTCACAGTAATAATGCCCTCTGTGTCCCCTCCATAGTAGAAATCCCCATTGTGCCCCCTTAAAGGGAATCTGTCACTAGCATATTAGCACAATTTTTTTTTAATGAATCCATGTGTAATAAAGTACCTTATTTCCATATGTCTTGTTCTTTTTATTCCGTGTCTTGTCATTTCTTAAAAAAAACGCTTTTTATGATATGCAAATGAAGCTGTAAGGAGCCCAGAGGGGTGTTATTCTTTGTCCACGGTGCCCAGGAACGCCCCTCTGAAGTGCCGTGCCCGCCTAAATTTGAAAATGAAGAACTCCTCTAAGATCGCCTAAATCGCCTCCCAGAGGCGAGTCTAAGTGCTGCTCCCTCCCCCCCAGCGCCGCGGTCTGTGGCAAACACCCCCGATCCACGTTTCGCCCGCATCCGAAATCCCGCGCAGGCGCAGTGCCGGCGATTGCCTGCGCCTGCGCGATGATAAGACGACTGAGGGCAACAGCTTTAACAGCGTCACTGGGCATGCGCCGATCCCAGTGACATGTTCGCTGTTTCCTCAGCCAGCTGGAAACTGTTGCCCTCAGTCATCTTATCATCGCGCAGGCGCAGGCAATCGCCGGCACTGCGCCTGCATGGGATTTCGGATGCAGGCGAGGGGAGGATCGGGGGTGTTTGCCACAGAGCGCGGCGCTTGGGGGGGAGCAGCACTTAGCCTCGCCTCTGGGAGGCGATTTAGGCGATCTTGGAGGAGTTCTTAGTTTTCAAATTTAGGCGGGCACGGCACTTCAGAGGGGCGTTCCTGGGCACCGTGGACAAAGAATAACGCCCCTCTGGGCTCCTTACAGATTCATTTGCATATCATAAAAAGCGTTTTTTGGAAGAAATGACAAGACACAGAATAAAAAGAACAAGACATATGGAAATAAGGTACTTTATTACACATGGATTCATTAAAAAAATGTTTTGCTAATATGCTAGATTCCCTTCACAGTAATAATGCCCTCTGTGCCCCTTCATAGTAGCAATGCCCTCTGTGCACCCTTCAGAGTAGTAATGCCCTCTGTGCCCCCTCCAGAGTAGAAATGCCCATTGTGCCCCCTTCACATTAGCAATGCCATTGTGCCCCCTTCCTAGAAGAAATGCCCATTGTGCCCCCTCCAGAGTAGAAATGGCCATTGTGCCCCCTCCAGAGTAGAAATGCCCATTGTGCCCCCTCTGTGTTAAAAAAATAAATAAACAGTAACTACTCACCTTGTCCGGTTCCTGAAGCTCACAGTCCTCTCTCCCCTGCAGGCACAGATCGCTCTGCAGCACTGTATGGGCGGAGCTTGTGCGGACTTCCAGGCTGCAGGCTCCGCCCATACAGGCCAGCAGCGCAATCCGCGCCTGCAGGCTGAATGGTGGACTGGGGAGAAGTCCTCATGCTCTACCATTCAGAACGCTGCCAGCCTGAAGGAGGTGCGGGGAGCTGAGCGGTGAGTGACAGGAGCCAGCTTCCTTCGCTCCAGCAATGAGCGCTTCCATCTGTATTGATGGAAGCACTCATTGCTTCTGGCACCCCCGTGAGAGCCGGCACTCGAGGCGGACCTCCCCCCATGCCCTCCACGCCACTGAGTAAAAGTTATTGCGACCTCTGGCTACAGGAGTGAGTGGGCCCCCTAGTTGCCACGGGCCCTCGGTCCATGCCCGAGTGCCCGAATGGTCAGTCTGTCCCTGTGTAGGACAGTTTGTTACAGACAGAGTGTGCATTCCAAAATGCTCCTGCAAGAGGAACCAAAGGGGCAGGGGTCAGAGGAATGGGTATTAGGTTTAAGGGGTTGCAGGAATTTGTAGAAGGAAATTTGTAGTAGGAGGTAGAGGTGATTGTGGGGATTTGCTGAGAGGGGCCTAGATTTGGAGAGATATCACCAGCAATAAGGAGAAAGCAGAGAAATTGTTAGTAGGTGAGAATAAGAGAGGGCATGAGGTATCTGTGTGTGTTTGGGAAGAAAGTGTTTTACGTTGCCAAACAAGTTTGTGCAAGAGGTCAGATGAGAAGGTAAGATGGAGGGAGAGATGAATAGTTCCTTGCTGGGTGAATGGATGTGGGGGTATTTCAGGAGGTTTTGGAAAAGCGAGAAGAGTAAGATGAAAGAATGAAAAATTGTTTGCATTAACTATTTCTGTAATTACCTTTGGTCCCCTTCTGGTTCAATTCTGGTATAATTCGTGCACTTGAAAGATGTTGCATTGAAAAGACCAAAGTCTGAAAGACCTAAGGACTTAGATTTATATCACTCAGTGTTCAAGTAGGGGAGGGGGCTACATATGGCCTAATCAAGGGAGCACCAGATACAGGGGTGAAATAGTCAATGTAAACAAATCTCTTATATTATAAAAATGAGTTTATGTCTGTCTAGACGTCTGGACGTTCTGTATGCGTGACCAAAAGACTGGACCGATCTTCACCAAATTTGGCACACGGGTACATCAGGTGTCCGGGAAGGTTTTAGACCAGGTCTCAGCTCTCTAGGATGACCTGCATTAGCCAATACAGAACAACCCAGCCATTTTTCTTCACTGCTATAAGTCAGCTTTAGGCTAGGGCTACACGACGACATGCACAGCTCAGCAGACAGTATCACACAATAGACTTAGATACACAGCAGACAGTATCACACATGATAGGATTAGATACACAGCTCAACAGACAGTATCACACATGATGGGATTAGATACACAGCTCAACTGGCAGTATCACACATGATAGGATTAGATATACAGCTTAGCAGGCAGTATCACACAGGGTAGGATATTAGATACACAGCTCAGCAGACAGTATCACACAGGATAGGATTAGATACACAGCTCAGCAGACAGTATCACACAAGATAAGATTAGATACACAGCTCAGCAGCCAGTATCACACAGGATAGGATTAGATACACAGCTCAGCAAGGATTAGATACACAGCTCAGCAGACACTATCACACAGGATAGTATTAGATACACAGCTGAGCAAGGATTAGATACACAGCTCATCAGACAGTATCACGTAGGATAGGATTAGATACACAGCTCAGCAGACAGTATCACACAGGATAGGATTAGATACACAGTTCAGCAGACAGTATCACACAGGATAGGATTAGATACACAGCTCAACAGACAGTATCACACAGGATAGGATTAGATACACAGCTCAGCAAACAGTATCACACAGGATATGATTAGATGCATAGCTCAGCAGACAGTATCACACAGGATAGGATTAGATAAACAGCTCAGCAGACAGTATCACACAGGAAAGGATTAGATACACAGCTCAGCAGACAGTATCACACAGGATAGGATTAGATAAACAGCTCAGCAGACAGTATCACACAGGAAAGGATTAGATACATAGCTCAGCAGGCAGTATCACACAACATACGATTAGATACACAGCTCAGCAGACAGTATCACACAGGATAGGATTAGATACACAGCTCAGCGGACAGTATCACACAGGATAGGATTAGATACACAGCTCAGCAGACAGTATCACACGGGATAGGATTAGATACACAGCTCAGCAAGGATTAGATACACAGCTCAGCAGACAGTATCACACAGAATATGATTAGATACACAGCTCAGCAGACAGTATCACACAGGATCAGATAAGATACACAGCTCAGCAGACAGTATCACACAGGATAGGATTAGATACACAGCTCAGCAGACAGTATCACACAGGATAGGATTAGATACACAGCTCAGCAGACAGTATCACACAGGATAGGATTAGATACACAGCTCAGCAGACAGTGGGGCGGGGTGCTGTAGAGGTCACTGTTATGGGGAAACGGTCGATATCTTTTAACGACACACAGAAACTTTAAATTAAATAGATGAAATATACCCGTGCGAAGCCAGGTCCTTCTGCTAGTACTCAATAAATCCATCAGAGAAAGAGACATTAATAGTTCTATGCAGACCAGGGGAAGAGAAGAAAAGATGAGGGGTGTGGACAATATCCGACTCTGGAAAAGTTGGCTTAGCAGGCAGTATCAGACAGGGTAGGATATTAGATACACAGCTCAGCAGACAGTATCACACAGGATAGGATTAGATACACAGCTCAGCAGACAGTATCACACAAGATCAGATTAAATACACAGCTCAGCAGCCAGTATCACACAGGATAGGATTAGATACACGGCTCAGCAAGGATTAGATACACAGCTCAGCAGACACTATCACACAGGATAGTATTAGATACACAGCTGAGCAAGGATTAGATACACAGCTCATCAGACAGTATCACGTAGGATAGGATTAGATACACAGCTCAGCAGACAGTATCACACAGGATAGGATTAGATACACAGTTCAGCAGACAGTATCACACAGGATAGGATTAGATACACAGCTCAGCAGACAGTATCACACAGGATAGGATTAGATACACAGCTCAGCAAACAGTATCACACAGGATATGATTAGATACATAGCTCAGCAGACAGTATCACACAGGATAGGATTAGATAAACAGCTCAGCAGACAGTATCACACAGGAAAGGATTAGATACACAGCCTAGCAGGCAGTATCACACAACATACGATTAGATACACAGCTCAGCAGACAGTATCACACAGGATAGGATTAGATACACAGCTCAGCAGACAGTATCACACAGGATAGGATTAGATACACAGCTCAGCAGACAGTATCACATGGGATAGGATTAGATACACAGCTCAGCAAGGATTAGATACACAGCTCAGCAGACAGTATCACACAGGATATGATTAGATACACAGCTCAGCAGGCAGTATCACACAACATAAGATTAGATACACAGCTCAGCAGACAGTATCACACAGGATCAGATAAGATACACAGCTCAGCAGACAGTATCACACAGGATAGGATTAGATACACAGCTCAGCAGACAGTGGGGCGGGGTGCTGTAGAGGTCACTGTTATGGGGGAAACTGTCGATATCTTTTAACGACACACAGAAACTTTAAATTAAATAGATGAAATATACCCGTGCGAAGCCAGGTCCTTCTGCTAGTACTCAATAAATCCATCAGAGAAAGAGACATTAATAGTTCTATGCAGACCAGGGGAAGAGAAGAAAAGATGAGGGGTGTGGACAATATCCGACTCTGGAAAAGTTGGGTGCAGCAGTTAGGTTCAATGCAGACATACCAGGGGAAGAGAAGGAAAGATAAGGGGTGTGGACAATATCAGACTCTGGAAAAGCTGGGTGCAGCAGTTATGTTTAATGCAGAAATACCTGGAGACGAGAGAATTGGGTGATGGTCAGTAGACAGTGATGGCAAAGTGGATTCCATATCCACAATATTATATTCTGGTATAATTTGGTATGTGCACTTGAAGAGTTGCACTTGAAAGATGTTGCATTGAAAAGACCCCAAGTTAGAGCTAAGCCTGTAGGTGATCTGCTCAAAACAATGGGAACTGCTTCACAGTGAAGACTAGCATTCAATTATTCAAATATATTGAAAAGATCTTCAAAAGGTGATTCAAACATATATGACATTTTTGTTAAACCTCCTTTAATTGTGTTAAAGTGGTTATCCCATGACCAGACATCATATAGTACATGACAATACCTTTCTAGCAAAGTTAGAACAAGTCCTGTACCTCACATGGGTCCAGAGATCTCCCCATTCAATGCTCTACTAGATTTATATCAAGCTGGCAGCTAAGGGGGCGTGTCCATGCTCTCTCTATAATAGCTCAGGAGGCAGTTGAAGGATGAAACTGGGCATGTGCGGCCTCCTCAAAGAAATAAGAAAAAAACTAAAAAGTAGGTGGTGCTATACAGCTGCGTTCTATGGAATAACTAAGTGGCTATGCAAAAATTTTAAATATATGCAATTACAAAAATATTCAGATTCAGGTGCTGGTTTAAAAACTATTGAATATTTTTTGTTGGACAACCCCTTTAAGTGTATAGTAAGTGAAGGTTAGGCTGCAGTAGGATGACTAGAGACAATCCATGCAGCCACATCCTTCTAGCTTAGGGAAAGAGTTATGAAACTCTACAGTTGGTATAATATCATGATTTCATGAGGTGGAGAGGAACTTTTCATAAAGTTCCTGTAATGCCACTCCTAAATATGTAATCTAGCTGAACTACAATGATTACTTAACCCATATTAGTAGATTGCAACAGTCACTAATAAAACATGACTATTACCACTCAAACGCAGAATTATAATCCAACCGTGCAAGGTTGCTAGAGAACGATGAGTATAATTAGTAATTCATCTTACTTGTAAGGCCAAAAGAATAAATTACCAATGTGTCTGAACACGCCATAGGTGAAAAACAATGGATTATAAACAGCTTAGACTTCTTTAACACTCGCGTTTTGGCTTTCCGTTTGTGAGATCCGTTCAGGGCTCTCACAAGCGGTCCAAAACACATCAGTTTTGCCCTAATGCATTCTAAATGGAAAACGATCCGCTCAGAATGCATCAGTTTGCCTCCGTTCCGTCTCCATTCTGCTCTGTAAGCTTGACGAAACTGAGCCAAACGGATCCGTCCTGGCACACAATCTAAGTCAATGGGGACGGATCCGTTTTCTCTGACACAATCTGGCACAATAGAAAACGGATCTGTCTCCCATTGACTTTCAATGGAGTTCATGACGGATCCGTCTTGGCAATGTTACAGATAATACAAATGGATCCGTTCATGACGGATGTATGCGGTTGTATTATTGTAACGGATCTGTTTTTGCAGATCCTTGACAGATCCACCCACAAAGTATATGTGAAAGTATCCTTAAAAGAGAAGACCAAAGGGAACTGCAGAAGATATAAAATCCAAATTCTGATTTCTTATTCATAGCCATAACAGTGCCCATTGTAACTAGATGTAGGCTGTGTTGAAGGTAAAGTAAGATGATTCAGGCAGACCAAGCCTTCCAAACCCCCAAATAAGAAGGACAAGGCTGTGGAAAATGCTGAGCTATGCACTGCAATGCCTTTGGAAAAAGTATCTAATAGGCTGCAGAACCTACTGTGGATGTTCCTTTTCCCCTGGGCATGAGGCCCCATGTGTCATCCCTCTGTATCCTTGTCTATACAGTAACTGTAGGGAATCTGATGCATCTGAAGGCAGCATTTGCAATCTGCAAGCCTTCTGCACAATTGGTAAAATCATGTCCCGATTGCCCTGAAATTTGAGCAGATTCTTTTCTAGATGTAGATGGGATTTTGTAGACCCTATTCACATGAATTATACTGTCAATTGTCGGTGCATATTTTTGGTGAGTGGCAATGCTCTGAACCCATCCTATGTCAATAGGAGCTCCAGAAACAGAAAGCAAGGGGGCAGCCATCTGTCCCCTGTTTTTCCTCCCTGTTATGGCACTGGGATGCTTAATGATGCAGAACTACGGTGATGAGACCTTTGCTCATCCATTAGATCAGGGTGCAACCAAGTAATCAAAATGCCTATTTAAAGGAGTTGTCCAGGATTGTTAAAAAAAAAACTGGTTAAGAGCAGGACTCTGCATCAATGACATCATGTACGTTGTACACATGACTGCTGCAGCCAACCAGCCTCAGTCACATAAACAAGGTACATGACCTCATCACTGCAGGACCAGTGGAGATCGGTGCAGGGGGACTGGAGCAGCAGCGCAGGGACAGTGGGATATTTAATGGGCAGATAATGGTTTTCTGATTATTTTAAGTCAATTCCTGTTCTTAGCTCATTTAGCCCAATTCCCTTTAACTATAGAGTTATGTGCAAAAGAGTTTAGCCAGCTGGATATTAGTGAAAGATGTCTAGTATTGTTGTATTTCATCAGCGGCTCGACAGGTGTCACGATATTTTCAATTATTAAGAGGTGTGTGTATCTTAATAATTGTGGCACATCTCACGCCAGCACAGGACCTGCGTACACAATGCCAGTCTTAAATGAAACCTGACAACATGAAAATGCAATGTAATTTGGCTCTGCCAACAGCATGTTATAGAGCAGGAGATAAGCAGATTGATAAATAGTTTTGTGGGAAAAGATTCTGCATAACTTGTATTTCAGTAATTTATATCTATTCTCTTTCTTGGCTTTGAAGTCAAGGAGACGGTTCCTATCAGTGACTGACAGCTATCTCTGTATACATAGTCATAGAAGGAAGGCTGTCAGTCACTGATCGGAC
Organism: Bufo gargarizans; assembly: GCF_014858855.1. Lineage (NCBI taxonomy): Eukaryota > Metazoa > Chordata > Amphibia > Anura > Bufonidae > Bufo > Bufo gargarizans. The sequence continues at coordinate 349,921,991 of NC_058081.1, forward strand.
CGAATCCTTGTCTTCAGTCAGTGACTGACAGCTATCTCTGCATACACAGTCATAGAGGGAAGGCTGTCAGTCACTGATAGGACCGAATCCTTGTCTTCAGTCAGTGACTGACAGCTATCTCTGTATACACAGTCATAGAGGGCAGGCTGTCAGTCACTGATCGGACCGAATCCTTGTCTTCAGTCAGTGACTGACAGCTATCTCTGTATACATAGTCATAGAGGGAAGGCTGTCAATCACTGATAGGACCGAATCCTTGTCTTCAGTCAGTGACTGACAGCTATCTCTGTATACACAGTCATAGAGGGAAGGCTGTCAGTCACTGATAGGACCGAATCCTTGTCTTCAGTCAGTGACTGACAGCTATCTCTGTATACACAGTCATAGAGGGCAGGCTGTCAGTCACTGATCGGACCGAATCCTTGTCTTCAGTCAGTGACTGACAGCTATCTCTGTATACATAGTCATAGAGGGAAGGCTGTCAATCACTGATAGGACCGAATCCTTGTCTTCAGTCAGTGACTGACAGCTATCTCTGTATACACAATCATAGAGGGAAGGCTGTCATCACTGATAGGACCGAATCCTTGTCTTCAGTCAGTGACTGACAGCTATCTCTGTATACATAGTCATAGAGGGAAGGCTGTCAGTCACTGATAGGACCTAATCCTTGACTACAGTCAGTGACTGACAGCTATCTCTGTATACATAGTCATAAAGGGCAGGCTGTCAGTTACTGAATCGGACCGAATCCTTGTCTTCAGTCAGTGACTGACAGCTATCTCTGTATACACAGTCATAGAGGGAAGGCTGTCATCACTGATAGGACCGAATCCTTGTCTTCAGTCAGTGACTGACAGCTATCTCTGTATACACAGTCATAGAGGGCAGGCTGTCAGTCACTGATCGGACCGAATCCTTGTCTTCAGTCAGTGACTGACAGCTATCTCTGTATACATAGTCATAGAGGGAAGGCTGTCAATCACTGATAGGACCGAATCCTTGTCTTCAGTCAGTGACTGACAGCTATCTCTGTATACATAGTCATAGAGGGAAGGCTGTCATCACTGATAGGACCGAATCCTTGTCTTCAGTCAGTGACTGACAGCTATCTCTGTATACACAGTCATAGAGGGAAGGCTGTCATCACTGATAGGACAGAATCCTTGTCTTCAGTCAGTGACTGACAGCTATCTCTGTATACACAGTCATAGAGGGAAGGCTGTCATCACTGATAGGACCGAATCCTTGTCTTCAGTCAGTGACTGACAGCTATCTCTGTATACACAGTCATAGAGGGAAGGCTGTCAGTCACTGATAGGACCGAATCCTTGTCTTCAGTCAGTGACTGACAGCTATCTCTGTATACACAGTCATAGAGGGAGGGCTGTCAGTCACTGATAGGACCGAATCCTTGTCTTCAGTCAGTGACTGACAGCTAATCTCTGTATACACAGTCATAGAGGGAAGGCTGTCATCACTGATAGGACCGAATCCTTGTCTTCAGTCAGTGACTGACAGCTATCTCTGTATACACAGTCATAGAGGGAAGGCTGTCAATCACTGATAGGACCGAATCCTTGTCTTCAGTCAGTGACTGACAGGTATCTCTGTATACACAGTCATAGAGGGAAGGCTGTCAGTCACTGATAGGACCGAATCCTTGTCTTCAGTCAGTGACTGACAGCTATCTCTGTATACATAGTCATAGAGGGAAGGCTGTCATCACTGATAGGACAGAATCCTTGTCTTCAGTCAGTGACTGACAGCTATCTCTGTATACATATTCATAGAGGGAAGGCTGTCATCACTGATAGGACAGAATCCTTGTCTTCAGTCAGTGACTGACAGCTCTCTCTGTATACACAGTCATAGAGGGAAGGCTGTCAATCACTGATAGGACCGAATCCTTGTCTTCAGGCAGTGACTGACAGCTATCTCTGTATACATAGTCATAGAGGGAAAGCTGTCAGTCACTGATAGGACCGAATCCTTGTCTTCAGTCAGTGACTGACAGCTATCTCTGTATACACAGTCATAGAGGGAAGGCTGTCATCACTGATAGGACCGAATCCTTGTCTTCAGTCAGTGACTGACAGCTATCTCTGTATACATAGTCATAGAGGGAAGGCTGTCAGTCCCTGATAAGACCGAATCCTTGTCCTCAGCCAGCGACTGACAGCTATCTCTGTATACATAGTCATAGAGGGAAGGCTGTCTATCACTGATACGACCGAATCCTTGTCTTCAGTCAGTGACTGACAGCTATCTCTGTATACATAGTCATAGAGGGAAGGCTGTCAGTCACTGATAGGACCGAATCCTTGTCTTCAGTCAGTGACTGACAGCTATCTCTGCATACACAGTCATAGAGGGAAGGCTGTCAGTCACTGATAGGACCAAATCCTTGTCTTCAGTCAGTGACTGACAGCTATCTCTGTATACAGTCATAGAGGGAAGGCTGTCAATCACTGATAGGACCGAATCCTTGTCTTCAGTCAGTGACTGACAGCTATCTCTGCATACACAGTCATAGAGGGAAGGCTGTCAGTCACTGATAGGACCTAATCCTTGTCTTCAGTCAGTGACTGACAGCTATCTCTGTATACACAGTCATAGAGGGAAGGCTGTCAGTCACTGATAGGACCGAATCCTTGTCTTCAGTCAGTGACTGACAGCTATCTCTGTATACACAGTCATAGAGGGAAGGCTGTCAGTCACTGATAGGACTGAATCCTTGTCTTCAGTCAGTGACTGACAGCTATCTCTGTATACATAGTCATAGAGGGAAGGCTGTCAATCACTGATAGGACCGAATCCTTGTCTTCAGTCAGTGACTGACAGCTATCTCTGTATACACAATCATAGAGGGAAGGCTGTCATCACTGATAGGACCGAATCTTTGTCTTCAGTCAGTGACTGACAGCTATCTCTGTATACATAGTCATAGAGGGAAGGCTGTCAGTCACTGATAGGACCTAATCCTTGACTACAGTCAGTGACTGACAGCTATCTCTGTATACATAGTCATAGAGGGCAGGCTGTCAGTCACTGATCGGACCGAATCCTTGTCTTCAGTCAGTGACTGACATCTATCTCTGTATACATAGTCATAGAGGGAAGGCTGTCAGTCACTGATAGGACCGAATCCTTGTCTTCAGTCAGTGACTGACAGCTATCTCTGTATACACAGTCATAGAGGGCAGGCTGTCAGTCACTGATCGGACCGAATCCTTGTCTTCAGTCAGTGACTGACAGCTATCTCTGTATACATAGTCATAGAGGGAAGGCTGTCAGTCACTGATAGGACCGAATCCTTGTCTTCAGTCAGTGACTGACAGCTATCTCTGTATACACAGTCATAGAGGGAAGGCTGTCAGTCACTGATAGGACCGAATCCTTGTCTTCAGTCAGTGACTGACAGCTATCTCTGTATACACAGTCATAGAGGGAGGGCTGTCAGTCACTGATAGGACCGAATCCTTGTCTTCAGTCAGTGACTGACAGCAATCTCTGTATACACAGTCATAGAGGGAAGGCTGTCATCACTGATAGGACCGAATCCTTGTCTTCAGTCAGTGACTGACATCTATCTCTGTATACATAGTCATAGAGGGAAGGCTGTCATCACTGATAGGACGACCGAATCCTTGTCTTCAGTCAGTGACTGACAGCTATCTCTGTATACACAGTCATAGAGGGAAGGCTGTCAGTCACTGATAGGACCGTCTCCTTGTCTTCAGTCAGTGACTGACAGCTATCTCTGTATACACAATCATAGAGGGAAGGCTGTCATCACTGATAGGACCGAATCCTTGTCTTCAGTCAGTGACTGACAGCTATCTCTGTATACATAGTCATAGAGGGAAGGCTGTCAGTCACTGATAGGACCGAATCCTTGTCTTCAGTCAGTGACTGACAGCTATCTCTGTATACACAGTCATAGAGGGAAGGCTGTCAGTCACTGATAGGACTGAATCCTTGTCTTCAGTCAGTGACTGACAGCTATCTCTGTATACACAGTCATAGAGGGAAGGCTGTCAATCACTGATAGGACCGAATCCTTGTCTTCAGTCAGTGACTGACAGCTATCTCTGTATACATAGTCATAGAGGGAAGGCTGTCAATCACTGATAGGAACGAATCCTTGACTTCAAATCCAAGAAAAAGCACATATATAAATCATTGAAATACAGGTTATGCTATTCCTACAAAACTATATATAATCTGTTCAGCTTCTCCTGCTCTATAACATGCTGCCTGCAGCTCAAACACCATGTTCAGCATGAAAGGATCCTTTAATAAATCTCCTCTTATGCCTTTAATAAATACACAGATTATAAATGCACAATCAATCCAAGCATACATGTGGGGATGGGGGGGGGGGGGGGCAATGGCGTACATAGAGAAGTAAGGGCTCCATAGCAAGGATCAAACTAGGCCCCCCACACAGGACAGAATGGTTTCTTTCTAAATCCTTTTCAATGACCCTTGTGACAGTTCTTCTACTGCCTCGTTTACTAAAAGTTGTTCCTTTAGAGGGTAGAGTCTTGACCAAGTTTTCACCCCCAGTAGAACAGGGGATTATCCCAACTGGGCCCCCTCTTGCCCTCGGCCCCATAGCAGTCGCAAGGTCTGCCGCTATGGTAGTTAAGCCCCTGGTGGAGGGGGGGGGGGGATTGGGTAAGATTCCTGTTGGTCGGCTGATAGATATCTCATGTAAATGGTCAGTTAGAGTTTTTATTGAAAACTTTTTTAAACGGAATCTATCACCAGCAACCTCCCATTCAAGCAATTTGAATAGGCACATAGCTGTAGTTCACCTGATTAAAATACTATGTATCTTTTGTTGATTGGAGGCTCTGTAAGTTATGATACTTTTTCTTAGTATGCAAATGCAATGACGGCGTCATCATTGATCTTGTTGCACCCCAAGCATCACTCCTTTCTTTGGCCAGCCCCTACCTGGCTGCCTTGATTGACAGGGCCAGACAGTGGTAAAGCAGCAAGGGAGGGGCGGGCCACAAACATGAAAGGAGCAATGGTGATGTTCTCATTGCACCAAAGGCCCAATTTGCACATTAAGAAAAAGTATCATAACTCAGGAATGGACCTTCAGATCAACAAAAGAAAAACTGCATTTTAATAATTTAAATCACAGTTATAGGGGGTGTAGGGATTTCCCAAATGGTAGCCTTCAGATAAATACACCGTAGCCTTTTAGTGGTGGAAATCAAAGTAATAAATGTTTTTTATTGTTGGCACACCACAATTCAACAGGCGGTAGTGATCAGCTTACTTTAGCCGACACTTAAAGAAAAACAATTCAGTCTTGAATCTGAAAAATCACAAGAAAGTTTTAGGGCACAGTGCAGTACTCCCCACGGAGTGGATGGGAACCTTGCTTTGTCCTTTGTCTCTCAGCAGAGACCCTCTGGTTTTCACTCGGCTCCAAAAACACACAGCTACACAGAGCTCCACCATCAGCCAGGTAATCACACCACTGACCCTGCTGGCTGACTTTTTGTAAGCCCGTCAAAACCCGGCCTGGACCATGGGGAACAGCCAACCCACCCTGCACTTTGGCTTCTCCCAGTAAGAGCCATCCCAGATTAGCTTTTCACAGCTATGCTAACTATCAAAGTGTCCATCAGCAACTGCTGCGGACATATACACTACTGGCTCCTACTTCACCGAGGCCAGGAACCTCGGTTACACATATCTTCCATCTATGATGGTCCCTTGTGCCTTTCTACATATCCCCCCCCCCCCCTCTGCCCAAAGCAGGGGGTTTGGGCAACTCCAGCACACGTGCAGTGTACTCTGGATAGGGCATCCGCATTTCCTTGTAGCCTTCCCGGCCTACGCTCTACCGAAAACCTAAAGTTCTGTAGAGCTAGAAACCAACGGGTGACACGGGTATTCTTACCCTTTTTCTCTCTTAAACATTGCAGAGGGGCATGATCCGAGACCAGTGTAAATCTCCATCACAGGAGATAGTATCTGAGACAATCAAGGGCCCACTTAATGGCTAAGCATTCCCTTTCAATTAGAGAGTAATTCCGCTCTGCCGGGGACAGTTTTCTGCTGAGGTAACACACGGGATGTTCCTCCTCATTTATGACTTGAGACATTACTGCCCCTATACCTACTTCTGATGCATCTGTCTGAACAATAAATTCCCAGGAGAAGTCAGGGGCTACCAAGATGGGCTGTCTACAGAGGGCGGACTTAAGTTTTTGGAAGGCCTCTTCAGCCTCCGGGGACAACTTGATCACAGCAGACTTCCCACCTTTTGTAAGGTCGATCAGGGGTACTGCTATTTCTGCAAACTTAGGAACAAATCTCCTGTAGTATCCCACAATACCGAGAAAGGCTTTGACCTGTTTCTTGGTAAGTCAGCGGGGCCATTAATGGATAGCTTCCACTTTAGTTACTTGGGGTTTTATTATACCTCTTCCTACGATATATATCCCAAGTATCGAGCCTCTTCCAACCCCATGGCACACTTACTTGGATTTATAGTGAATCAGGCCTTTTGTAGCGCATCTAGGATGCTCTGAACTTTAATGAGGTGACTTTCCCAATCTTGACTGAAGATCACTATATCATCCAAGTAAGCGGCCGTATATTCCCGATGTGGGCGTAAGATTTGGTCCATAGCTCTCTGGAAGGTTGCGGGGGCCCCTTGTAACCCAAACGGCATCCTAACGTACTGGAAGGACCCTTCTGGTGTAGAAAACGCAGTTTTTTCCCTAGCTTCTCTCGACAATGGAATTTGCCAGTATCCCTTTGTAAGATCCAGGGTCGTTATGTATCGAGCTGGCCCTAGTCTCTCAATGAGCTCATCCACCCGGGGCATGGGATAAGCATCTACTTTGGACACCTCATTTAATTTTCGGTAGTCATTACAAAATCGCCATTCTCCATTGGGCTTCGGGACTAGCACTATGGGACTAGACCACCCACTTTTGGATTACTCAATTACCCCCAGTTTTAACATTCTCTGGACCTCTTTGGAAACTATCTCCCTTCGGGCCTCAGCTATCATGTACGGTTTTAAATTTACCCACACCTGAGGTTCCGTTAGAATTTCATGTTCCACGACCTTGGTTAAGCCAGGGGTTTCTGTAAACAAGTCCCAATTCTGCTGTAACAGGAGCTGGCATTGGTATTTTTGGGAAGGGGACAGGGTTTCAGCAATTTTCAATGGTGGTGTCTGGTTGGGTCAACAGACATGGGCTCTCAGGAGGGTCCCTATCCTTCCATGGTTTTAACAAGTTGATGTGGTCTCATAGATCAGTTATCTCAGTTAGGGCCCTTGCCACTTGGCCAGGAACTTGGTCCACTGTGGGGACTAAGACTAAAACACGGTCCCCAGGACTGAACTGTCTAAGACGGGCCGTCCTGTTGTATATGCTCGCTTGCGCCTCCTGTGCCTGGAGCATATGCTCTTTCACAATAGGTGTCATTTGAGCTATTCGCTCCTGCAATGTAGTGACATGTTCAATGACACTTTTGTAAGGCGTGACCTCACTCTCCCAGGTCTCCTTAGCGATATCTAACAGGCCTCGTGGATGCCTTCCATACAACAACTCAAAAGGCGAGAAACCTGTTGACACTTGGGGTACCTCTCTGATTGAGAACAGTAGATAAGGCAACAGGTAATCCCAATCTCTGCCATCTTTCTCAACCACTTTTTTCAACATGGCCTTCAAAGTTTTATTGAAGCGTTCCACCAGGCCATCTGTCTGTGGGTGGTACACTGAGGTACTCAACTGGTTAATTTTTAATACTTTACACAGATCCTGCATGACCCTGGACATGAATGGGGTCCCCTGGTCAGTCAGGATCACCTTGGGCAGCCCTGTTCTGGAGAAAATCTGAAACTGTTCTCTGGCTATAACTTTAGAGGTAGCTTTCCTCAAGGGCACCGCCTCAGGGTATCGGGTAGCATAATCCATTACTACTGATATATATTTTTTGCCCCCTTGCGGATTTTACCAAAGGCCCGACTAAATCCATCGCAATTCTCTCGAATGGTATCTCGATAATTGGTAATGGTATTAGAGGGCTGCGGAAGTTTGCGACTGGAGAGGTTACTTGGCACATAGGGCAGGATTGGCAGTATTCCTTAATTTCTCTGTAGCACCCGGGCCAATAAAACCTCTGCAAAACCCTTTCAAGAGTTTTATCAGCCCCTAAGTGTCCCCCTAATACATGGCTATGTGCTTGGTCCATTACCATGCGTCGGTATGCTTTAGGAACCACGAGCTGTTGAACTAATTCTTCCCGGATTTTAGTCACCCGGTACAACAAGTTTTCATTCATTGCAAAGTGGGGGTACCTTTCGTCTGCCCCTGGCTCTTGAGGTGCCCCATTGACTACCCCCACATTGTTTAAGGCCCCTTTTAGAGTCTCATCTTGAAACTGAGCAGTCCCAAAGTTTCCCCGAGACACCTCTAAGTCAGGGACCGTCTCCTCAAGGGCAGACTCTTCCTCATTCTCACCTACCATGGCCGAGAATGGAAAGTCAGGGACCATCTCTGGGTCAAGGAGCATGGGGCTGTCTGCAGCACCAGGGCATTGCTGCGGTACTGCCTTGGCCCATAGGTCCCAGAACACCGGACAGTCTTGGCCAATGATCATCTCATGCATCAACCCCTGCACTACCTCTACCTGGTGGTATACCGTACACTCTTCTGTTCTTAAGGTCACTTGGGCTATTGGGTAGACCTTGGTATCACCATGAATGCAGGTTACTCCCAAGGTCTTCCCAGGAACCAACTTATGAGGAATACGGGCCGTTAGGAGCGTGACCAGGCTCCCCGAGTCCAGAAGTCCCTTTGTGGGGTTGCCATTCACATTAATTGTACAAAAAGGGAGTCCTCCCTCAACATTAGGAACCGCACTACACGCAAACAGGGAGGTTCGTCTCCCCACAGAACAGTCCATTTGCTCTGGGATGATGGGACATTGGGCTGCCATATGTCCCAGGCCACGGCACCTCCAGCAGCTGACCTCTCTTAAGGACGGCCGTGGCGTTGGTTCTGATAGACTCTTGGCCTCATAACGTCCACCCCGGGGGGGTTTTAGTCCCTTTTTCTGCACTTCAGTGTCAACTAGTGCCTTCCAGTAGGGGGCGTTTAAGGATCCTGAGGCAGCTATGGTTGGCTCTACAGCATGGTACCTCTCTACCAAGCCTAATAAGTCATCTGCAGTCTGTGGATTTCCTTGTGCAACCCAGCACTGTACCGGCTTTTTGCTGAGGAACAGACATTCGGCTGTAGCCATTTTTGGACGAGGTGCAGTAGATCAAACATTTGGGACCTGGGAGGCTTGCCTCTCTGAAACCCCCACTGGTGCACCCTCTGAGCTCGGACGGTCATGGTTACCCCCAGTCGTGCCAATATTTTTGCCTTTAGTCGGGAGTATTCCCGTGCATCCTGCAATGATAAGTCATAATACGCCTTCTGGGGTTTGCCTGAGAGGAAGGGGGCCAGCACCTCGGCCCATTGCTCAGCTGGTAGTCTCTCATGCTCAGTGATCCGCTCAAAGATAGTGAGGAAGGCTTCTACGTCATCCTCTGCGGTCATTTTTTGTAAGGCAGATTGCAAGTTTTTTCCTCCGCCCACATTTTGTTCAGCCACATACCCCGCTGGTTGTGCTGCCACCCTCTCTCTTAGGGTTGCAATTTGCTCCGCCAGTAGGCGGTTCGTCTCCTGCTGAGGGGCATTAACCTGCCGTTGCTGTAGATTGCTCTGCACCATCTGCTTGATAAGGTCCTCCATTTTCATTGACTCTTGTTGAAGCTCCGCTGCTGCTTTAACCCAGGACATCAATTGAAAAACTTCCTTTCAACAAAAATCCATTCAGTAATTTAGGCTACTGGCCCATTTAGAAAAAAAACTCCTTCTGACATTTAACTTGTTGCTGCTTCAAGCAATCCTGGGTGTGCCCGCATCCTCCACCAATTGCAGGGATTTCCCAAATGGTAGCCTTCAGATAAATACACAGTAGCCTTTTAGTGGTGAAAATCAAAGTAATAAATGTTTTTTATTGTTGGCACACCACAATTCAACAGGCAGTAGTGATCAGCTTACTTCAGCCGACACTTAAAGAAAAACAATTCAGTCTTGAATCTGAAAAATCACAAGAAAGTTTTAGGGCACCGTACCGTACTCCCCACGGAGTGGATGGGAACCTTACTTTGTCCTTTGTCTCTCGGCTCCAAAAACACACAGCTACACAGAGCTCCACCATCAGCCAGGTAATCACACCACTGACCCTGCTGGCTGACTTTTTGTAAGCCCGTCAAAACCCGGCCTGGACCATGGGGAACAGCCAACCCACCCTGCACTTTGGCTTCTCCCAGTAAGAGCCGGCCCGGATTAGCTTTTCATAGCTATGCTAACTATCAAAGTGTCCATCAACAACTGCTGCGGACATATACACTACTGGCTCCTACTTCACCGAGGCCAGGAACCTCGGTGACACATATATTCCATCTATGATGGTCCCTTGTGCCTTTCTACAGGGGGTTGGGTGAGAATATGTGTCACTGAAAACTGTTGGATGGGGAGGTCGCTGGTGACAGATTTTCTTTAACTTTTTATGAATTTAGTAACTTTTATGACTGTTTGGATTGCGATATGGCACAGAACAGGAAGAGAATATTTACTGGACCTATATAAATGTCTGGCACAGCATTATGATGCTATTGAAAATGAATCATTTTCCAGTATAAACCACCCTTCTTTCTTTCAGTGCATACTCAGTGTAAAAGGTTGCGTAAAAATGCCTCATACGCCTAAACTTAGGTGCACAGGCATGTAAGAAGTGACATAATGGGGCTGTGAGACTTTTTATGCCAGGAATTGGCTCAGGAAGTCATAATAAATATATGTTTTCATTTGCATACGTACACTAACTTATTGTTATTATATCATTATGTAATACATTGGCTTTTGTAACACCTCAGAGTTGTGTTACAACATGCCTCTACCCCACTTTTGTCTTCTAAGAGCCTTTATACTGTCATCTGCTGTAATTTATATTATGTCCTCCACAAATGTGCATACAAAACCATGTTCAAATCAATTGTTCATGTAATTTGCCTGGTTACCAGTAGGTGGCAGCAACACATAGGCAGGTACAAGGTACAGTTCAGTTTATCTGAGCTGGAATAGAGTATTCCAGCTTAGCTCCCCCTCTGTGGAGAGGTGGGCTACTCCCTCTTCCTGCAGCAAGGGGGGGGGGGAACAGTTAGAACGAGATTTAGTGGAAACCCTGCATAGGGAAGACAGCAAGGACCTAGTCTCGGCTGAGACTTGGCCATATGCCCAGTCTGAGCACCTTCAGCTCTGCTGGATGAGGAAAGCAGAAACTACAGACAACCTTCAGACTTCCAGGAAGAAAGCATTCCCTGAGAATCCATCTGTGAGATAAGTCCAGAGTCCTAGGAGAAGCCAATTCCTCCTCAGCTAGTCTGTCCCCACACAGCAGAAGGTACCAGGTAAGTGCAGAAGCTAACCCTACCACAATTACAGAGCTTCCAAGCAGACGTTTTATCCTGCAAGCTCCTCATTTAAAGCAAAAGCTCATTCCTGCCAATCATTGCCAAAATCTGCTGGGTCCAAGTGACCAAAGCTGTATACCATTTGGATGCAAGTTATTTTTAAGTAAAGCAACATTTGAACTTCATCTAAATGTCTGGACATAATTTATTCTGCAAAGTTCCTCTATTACTCCTACTATCACTACACTCAAATTTATTGCAAGTGAGCCAGGAGTCCGGCCGTACCCAGTGTGAGGCAGTGCTAGGCCTCACGGCTGCTATGGGAGGGATATGGCAGGAGTTTCCATTTCTTCGCTGTCAATCAGCAGGTCACAGGCCGCACCAAGTGGAACAATTAGTCTGGGATAAGAGCCCAGTCCAGACTGTTAGGAGGAGGAAGAGTCTGTGTGCAGTAGAGGGCTGGGAAGGCTCTGTACAAGTGGGCTCAGCCAAGCTGGCTGAGAGGCTATGGGGCTAAGTGAACTTTGGGGGACTCCGCGAGGTCTTGGAATCGACGGTCACTAGACCAGAGTCAGGAGGACTTCTGGGCCACAATCCCACAAAAGGTACTGGACTTTGTTACAGCCTGGAAGTGCTGGATTGTTAGGCTGGGAAAAGCCGCATGTTCTTCCCATGTGTAAATGGGGCTTTCAGTGAGGTAGGGAGTCCTCATGTTTAGTTAGAGCCCAGCTGTGCAGGTGTTTTATTTGTATTGTTTGTTTTGGTTTTGCTGAGGTGCCAAATAAAAGCAATGTTTGGCCCCTAACCCTGTGGTCGATGAAGATCATTGTGAGAATGACCCCCGAATAAGAGACAATCCCTTACACCAGGTAGGAGACACCGTGACACAACTACCACAAAACTATAGAGACATTATAGGCCATTACACCACTATGGCATTCCTAATCCGGGACGTGCGTTAAAACACCTTGGAAGGGCCCTGGGATAGTACCCTGCACATGCTGCAATTGGCGTCACAAACTAATACATAATATTATCCACCTGACAAGGCCACAGCACTAGACGTGGTGTCAGCGAACCCGTTCCTGGTCACTGCATTTACAGTTATCTTTTTGTATATTTTGACCTTATCATGGACATACCATCCTCCAGGACATCTATTTTGTTCCATACATTTTTTTGAGACATGAACACAGTGGGATAACACTAACTTTTTTCAAATCTTGCTTTTATTATTTTTAACAATGTTACACATACAACATGAAAACTAAGACAGCAAACAAGTCAAAGTAAAAAATACAGCCACCAATATATATACAATATATGCCAATTTATGTCAATTTACAGACATTAGCTATGAGCATACAGTAATATTGGTATGCAATACATGCTATTGTATACATGAACAGAGAGGATAGGAAGAAAGAAATAAGAATGAAGAAACAAAGAGAGAAGAGAGAGGGAAAAAAAAAGGGGGGGGGGAATACCTACATGAGACTCACCAAATAAGAGTAGGAGACGTCAACCAGCAAGCAATTGAGGACTAGCCCGCTAACCGGAATCTTGTTCGTGTTACATCGCCCAGCCAGGTGTGGTAGAGGGGGCTGTCTTTATATGTCTGCCAAGGAGACAGAGTAGCTCCGCCTTGTACGATTTGAGTGAGCTAGCCATCATTAATGTTCTGGGTATCACTGTACCCCACTAGAAGAGACCCAAGAAGAATCGACAGGTATGCTAACTGAAGGGTTGGGGCTAGTTTAACCCCAGAGACTTGATGGTAAAATCGCCTGCCAAAATGGCTGTAGGACAGTACATCCCCACCAAATGTGTGTCATAGTGCCAACTTTCGACGCCACATCTCCAACACAGGTTGGTCACTGTGGGCAAACATTTTTGTAAGGAGTCGGGGAAACTATACCATCTAGACGAGATCTTATAGTTTTTCTCCTTAACTTGACAAGCAACGGGTAGTTTATGAGTAGGGATGAGCGAACTCGAACTGTATAGTTCGGGTTCGTACCGAATTTTGGGGTGTCCGTGACACGGACCCGAACCCGGACATTTTCGTAAAAGTCCGGGTTCGGGTTCGGTGTTCGTCGCTTTCTTGGCGCTTTTGTGACGCTTTCTTGGCGCTTTTTGAAAGGCTGCAAAGCAGCCAATCAACAAGCGTCATACTACTTGCCCCAAGAGGCCGTCACAGCCATGCCTACTATTGGCATGGCTGTGATTGGCCAGAGCACCATGTGACCCAGCCTCTATTTAAGCTGGAGTCACATAGCGCCGCCCGTCACTCTGCTCTGATTAGCGTAGGGAGAGGTTGCGGATGCGACAGTAGGGCGAGATTAGGCAGATTAACTCCTCCAAAGGACTTCACTTGATTAATCGATCGATCTGCAGCTGTGCATCATTGAGCTGCTGAAATTCAAATGCTCACTCACTGTTTTTAGGCTGCCCAGACCGTTTGTCAGTCACTTTTTTCTGGGGTGATCGGCGGCCATTTTGTGTCTTGTGCGGTGCTGCGACCAAGTGCATCCAAGCTGCGACCAAGTGCATTTAACCCTCAATGGTGTGGTTGTTTTTTGGCTAAAGCCTACATCAGGGTGAAGCTGTCACACCAAGTGCATTTAACCAGCAATAGTCTGTTCATTTTTTTGGCCATATACTAAATCAGGGGCAAGCTGCGCCTGTCACCAAGTGCATTTAACCCTCAATGGTGTGGTTGTTTTTTGGCTAAAGCCTACATCAGGGTGAAGCTGTCACACCAAGTGCATTTAACCAGCAATAGTCTGTTCATTTTTTGGCCATATACTACATCAGGGGCAAGCTGCGCCCGTCACCAAGTGCATTTAACCCTCAGTAGTGTGGTGCGTCAAGCTGTGACACCAAGTGCATTTAACCAGCAATAGTCTGTTCATTTTTTGGCCATATACTAAATCAGGGGCAAGCTGCGCCCGTCACCAAGTGCATTTAACCAGCAATAGTGTGGTTATTTTTTGGCCATATCCCAGTCTAATTCTGTCACTAAATCCATACCGGTCACCCAGCGCCTAAATACTAGGCCTCAAATTTATATCCCGCTAAATCTCTCGTTACCGCTGTCCTGTTGTGGCTGGGAAAGTTATTTAGTGTCCGTCAAAGCACATTTTTTGTTCTGGGTTGAAGTACAATTCCCAATTTAGCAATTTCATAATTTAGTGGTTCCTGCTATATCAGAGCTATTTGAAATCTATCCCTAAAAGGGTATATAATATTCAAGGTGCACATTGGGTCATTCAGAATAACTTCACACACACCCGCTACTGTGTATTTCCAAGTCTAATTCTGTCACTAAACCCATACCTGTCACCCAGCGCCTAAATACTAGGCCTCAAATTTATATCCTGCTAAATCTCTCGTTACCGCTGTCCTGTTGTGGCTGGGAAAGTTATTTAGTGTCCGTCAAAGCACATTTTTTGTTCTGGGTTGAAATACAATTCCCAATTTAGCAATTTCATAATTTAGTGGTTTCTGCTATATCAGAGCTATTTGAAATCTATCCCTAAAAGGGTATATAATATTCAAGGTGCACATTGGGTCATTCAGAATAACTTCACACACACCCGCTACTGTGTATTTCTAAGTCTAATTCTGTCACTAAACCCATACCTGTCACCCAGCGCCTAAATACTAGGCCTCAAATTTATATCCTGCTAAATCTCTCGTTAACGCTGTCCTGTTGTGGCTGGGAAAGTTATTTAGTGTCCGTCAAAGCACATTTTTTGTTCTGGGTTTAAATACAATTCCCAATTTAACAATTTCATAATTTAGTGGTTTCTGCTATATCAGAGCTATTTGAAATCTATCCCTAAAAGGGTATATAATATTCAAGGTGCACATTGGGTCATTCAGAATAACTTCACACACACCCGCTACTGTGTATTTCCAAGTCTAATTCTGTCACTAAACCCATACCTGTCACCCAGCGCCTAAATACTAGGCCTCAAATTTATATCCTGCTAAATCTCTCGTTAACGCTGTCCTGTTGTGGCTGGGAAAGTTATTTAGTGTCCGTCAAAGCACATTTTTTGTTCTGGGTTGAAATACAATTCCCAATTTAGCAATTTCATAATTTAGTGGTTTCTGCTATATCAGAGCTATTTGAAATCTATCCCTAAAAGGGTATATAATATTCAAGGTGCACATTGGGTCATTCAGAATAACTTCACACACACCCGCTACTGTGTATTTCCAAGTCTAATTCTGTCACTAAACCCATACCTGTCACCCAGCGCCTAAATACTAGGCCTCAAATTTATATCCTGCTAAATCTCTCGTTACCGCTGTCCTGTTGTGGCTGGGAAAGTTATTTAGTGTCCGTCAAAGCACATTTTTTGTTCTGGGTTGAAATACAATTCCCAATTTAGCAATTTCATAATTTAGTGGTTTCTGCTATATCAGAGCTATTTGAAATCTATCCCTAAAAGGGTATATAATATTCAAGGTGCACATTGGGTCATTCAGAATAACTTCACACACACCCGCTACTGTGTATTTCTAAGTCTAATTCTGTCACTAAACCCATACCTGTCACCCAGCGCCTAAATACTAGGCCTCAAATTTATATCCTGCTAAATCTCTCGTTAACGCTGTCCTGTTGTGGCTGGGAAAGTTATTTAGTGTCCGTCAAAGCACATTTTTTGTTCTGGGTTTAAATACAATTCCCAATTTAACAATTTCATAATTTAGTGGTTTCTGCTATATCAGAGCTATTTGAAATCTATCCCTAAAAGGGTATATAATATTCAAGGTGCACATTGGGTCATTCAGAATAACTTCACACACACCCGCTACTGTGTATTTCCAAGTCTAATTCTGTCACTAAACCCATACCTGTCACCCAGCGCCTAAATACTAGGCCTCAAATTTATATCCTGCTAAATCTCTCGTTAACGCTGTCCTGTTGTGGCTGGGAAAGTTATTTAGTGTCCGTCAAAGCACATTTTTTGTTCTGGGTTGAAATACAATTCCCAATTTAGCAATTTCATAATTTAGTGGTTTCTGCTATATCAGAGCTATTTGAAATCTATCCCTAAAAGGGTATATAATATTCAAGGTGCACATTGGGTCATTCAGAATAACTTCACACACACCCGCTACTGTGTATTTCCAAGTCTAATTCTGTCACTAAACCCATACCTGTCACCCAGCGCCTAAATACTAGGCCTCAAATTTATATCCTGCTAAATCTCTCGTTACCGCTGTCCTGTTGTGGCTGGGAAAGTTATTTAGTGTCCGTCAAAGCACATTTTTTGTTCTGGGTTGAAATACAATTCCCAATTTAGCAATTTCATAATTTAGTGGTTTCTGCTATATCAGAGCTATTTGAAATCTATCCCTAAAAGGGTATATAATATTCAAGGTGCACATTGGGTCATTCAGAATAACTTCACACACACCCGCTACTGTGTATTTCTAAGTCTAATTCTGTCACTAAACCCATACCTGTCACCCAGCGCCTAAATACTAGGCCTCAAATTTATATCCTGCTAAATCTCTCGTTAACGCTGTCCTGTTGTGGCTGGGAAAGTTATTTAGTGTCCGTCAAAGCACATTTTTTGTTCTGGGTTTAAATACAATTCCCAATTTAACAATTTCATAATTTAGTGGTTTCTGCTATATCAGAGCTATTTGAAATCTATCCCTAAAAGGGTATATAATATTCAAGGTGCACATTGGGTCATTCAGAATAACTTCACACACACACGCTTCTGTGCATTTCCAAGTCTAATTCTGTCACTAAATCCATACCGGTCACCCAGCGCCTAAATACTAGGCCTCAAATTTATATCCCGCTGAATTTGAATACAATACATTGGGCCAAATAATATATTTGTTGTTGTGGTGAACCATAACAATGAGAAAAACATCTAGTAAGGGACGCGGACGTGGACATGGTCGTGGACATGGTCGGACATGGTGGGGTGACGTGAAGCCTCATTCTCTGCTATGACATGCAGACTGATTCTCTGCTGTCATGAAGCCAGATTGTCTGTTACGGGACCTCTCTGCTCTGCCTGTGTGCTAGGCCTAAATATATGCCAATGGACTGTTGCAGTGGTGGGTGACGTGAAGCCTCATTCTCTGCTATGACATGCAGACTGATTCTCTGCTGACATGAAGCCAGATTGTCTGTTACGGGACCTCTCTGCTCTGCCTGTGTGCTAGGCCTAAATATATGCCAATGGACTGTTGCAGTGGTGGGTGACGTGAAGCCTCATTCTCTGCTATGACATGCAGACTGATTCTCTGCTGTCATGAAGCCAGATTGTCTGTTACGGGACCTCTCTGCTCTGCCTGTGTGCTAGGCCTAAATATATGCCAATGGACTGTTGCAGTGGTGGGTGACGTGAAGCCTCATTCTCTGCTATGACATGCAGACTGATTCTCTGCTGACATGAAGCCAGATTGTCTGTTACGGGACCTCTCTGCTCTGCCTGTGTGCTAGGCCTAAATATATGCCAATGGACTGTTGCAGTGGTGGGTGACGTGAAGCCTCATTCTCTGCTATGACATGCAGACTGATTCTCTGCTGTCATGAAGCCAGATTGTCTGTTACGGGACCTCTCTGCTCTGCCTGTGTGCTAGGCCTAAATATATGCCAATGGACTGTTGCAGTGGTGGGTGACGTGAAGCCTCATTCTCTGCTATGACATGCAGACTGATTCTCTGCTGACATGAAGCCAGATTGTCTGTTACGGGACCTCTCTGCTCTGCCTGTGTGCTAGGCCTAAATATATGCCAATGGACTGTTGCAGTGGTGGGTGACGTGAAGCCTCATTCTCTGCTATGACATGCAGACTGATTCTCTGCTGACATGAAGCCAGATTGTCTGTTACGGGACCTCTCTGCTCTGCCTGTGTGCTAGGCCTAAATATATGCCAATGGACTGTTGCAGTGGTGGGTGACGTGAAGCCTCATTCTCTGCTATGACATGCAGACTGATTCTCTGCTGACATGAAGCCAGATTGTCTGTTACGGGACCTCTCTCCTCTGCCTGTGTGCTAGGCCTAAATATATGCCAATGGACTGTTGCAGTGGTGGCTGACGTGAAGCCTCATTCTCTGCTATGACATGCAGACTAATTCTCTGCTGACATGAAGCCAGATTGTCTGTTACGGGACCTCTCTCCTCTGCCTGTGTGCTAGGCCTAAATATATGCCAATGGACTGTTGCAGTGGTGGCTGACGTGAAGCCTCATTCTCTGCTATGACATGCAGACTAATTCTCTGCTGACATGAAGCCAGATTGTCTGTTACGGGACCTCTCTCCTCTGCCTGGGTGCTGGGCCTAAATTTATGACAATGGACTGTTGCAGTGGTGGCTGACGTGAAGCCTGATTCTCTGCTATGACATGCAGACTGATTCTCTGCTGACATGAAGCCAGATCCTCTGTTACGGGACCTCTCTCCTCTGCCTGGGTGCTGGGCCTAAATTTATGACAATGGACTGTTGCAGTGGTGGCTGACGTGAAGCCTGATTCTCTGCTATGACATGCAGACTGATTCTCTGCTGACATGAAGCCAGATCCTCTGTTACGGGACCTCTCTCCTCTGCCTGGGTGCTGGGCCTAAATTTATGAAAATGGACTTTTACAGTGGTGGGTGACGTGAAGCCTGATTCTCTGCTATGACATGAAGACTGATTCTCTGCTGACATGAAGCCAGATTGTCTGTTACGGGACCTCTCTCCTCTGCCTGGGTGCCGGGGCCTAAATATCTGAGAATGGACTGTTCCAGTGGTGGGTGACGGGAAGCCAGATTCTCTGCTATGGAACCTCTCTCCAATTGATTTTGGTTAATTTTATTTATTTAATTTTTATTTTAATTAATTTCCCTATCCACATTTGTTTGCAGGGGATTTACCTACATGTTGCTGCCTTTTGCAGCCCTCTAGCCCTTTCCTGGGCTGTTTTACAGCCGTTTTAGTGCCGAAAAGTTCGGGTCCCCATTGACTTCAATGGGGTTCGGGTTCGGGACGAAGTTCGGATCGGGTTCGGATCCCGAACCCGAACATTTCCGGGATGTTCGGCCGAACTTCTCGAACCCGAACATCCAGGTGTTCGCTCAACTCTATTTATGAGCTCTGAGAAAGAGCTTCTGCCACTCCGACTCCGACAGACTGAGGCCCAACTCTGTTTCCCAAGCAGTGATGAAAGAGGGGGTCAGAGGATCAATGAGTAAAGGGAGGAGATAACATGCATGGGAGAGGAAGAGCTCATCAGCAGGGATTTAAAGTCAATTCTGGGTATTTTAGGATTCCCTAATGGATACGTTGTTTTGAAGAAGTCTCTTAGATGGGCATAGTCAATCCAGGATAAAGTCCTATTCAGGCACATCTCCATAAAGAACATAACCAAACTATAAAAGAGGGTGAGGAAAAATCCTTAGTCATCACCTTTGTCAGACGTGTATGCCCAGCTGAGGAAAAGGACAGAAAGCAGTCCCTTCCAACGACTAGACTGATAACATTTTTTTAAAAGAGGGTTTTACACTTGAATGTCCTCTTTTACACAACTGAATATTTCTGCATGTAAGCATTATAATGGTGCTCACTCCGTACATCATTCATTCTCCTTCCTCTCCAACCTGTGCAGGAAACCTGCATCCTTATGTGTCACATGGCCACAGTAGGAAAACACTACTGGGGGAGATTTATCAAACTGGTGTAAAGTAGAACTGGCTTAGTTGCCCATAGCAACCAATCAGATTCCACTTTTCATTTTTGACAGCTCCTTTGGAAAATGAAAGGTGGAATCTGATTGGTTGATCTGGGAAACTAAGCCAGTTTTACTTTACACCAGTTTGATAAATGACCCCATATGTGCCATTTACTGCTCACGGGCTGTCGTTCAAAGTTTATATAGATCTGTAGCAATTAAAGGGGTTATCCCAGGACTGATGTAAAAATAAATATCAGACATCATATAGTACATGACAATCTCTTTCTAACAAAGCCCTGTACCTCACATTGGTCCAGAGATCTCCCCATGCATTGCTCCAATTGCTCTGCTAGAATCTCTTCAGGTTGGCAGCTCAAGGGATGTGTCCTTACTCAGAGGGCATGTCTTTTCTGTTGCAACTCTCTCCCTGTAATTGCCACAACTCAGGGGGCATGTCCTTTCTGCTGAAGTTCTTTCCCTGTAACTGTCATAACTTCTAACTGTAGATACAGCTGGTGGCTGTTGAAGGATGGAACTAAGCATGTGTGACCAACTCAGGCTTGTTTCACAGTTGCGTGAAACAAATCCAGAAGACTGTTCTGGCATCCTAGCATTCCAGGTGCGTGCCGTGGTATTTGTCCGGCCGCTCCTCCGCATATTTGCGGGGTTGTGGCTTGATCTCTGCAGGCTTCCATTATAGTTTACGGGGCCGGACAGAATGCCGGCTGCGCACGGCAAGGATGGATCCGACCGGCTGTTCCCAGACTCAAGTGTAAAACAAGCCTCACTTGGTGGACATGCATATTACTATACAGATTAATTACCAGGGAGTGCCATTTTAATAAAGCAAAATTAATATCTCACAACTGGAGCATTTTTGTAAATTACAACAGTAAATTATTTCTCATCGTGAATTGTATTAAAATAACATTTAATGGTGGCACAACCAATTTAAGAGGACCTGTCACCTCTCTTGACAGGTCTGTTTTAATAACTACTTGTATTCCTCATGTAATTGCAAATCTGGAGCATCTGTTCTTATAACTCTATGTTGTACCATTTGTATGTTATTCCTCCTAAAAGTTATGAATTAATTGCTATCTCTAGGTTGTGTCATTCCTCATTTATTGATGCTAGAATTTTATGAATGAATTGCCAGCAGTCTTCAAAGAAGGTCCAGATTGGTGTTACTAGTCTAGGTTGTGTTCCTGCACAGTCCTGTCAGACTGTGCAGAAACATCCCTGTACCAGTAACACCCCATTGGACCTTCATTGCAGACTGCTGGCAATTCATTCATAAACTTTTAGCAGCAATAAAAGAGGAATGACACAACCTAGAGCAGTGATGGCTAACCTCGGCACTCCAGCTGTGGTGAAACTACGACTCCCAGCATGCTCCATTTATTTCTATAGAGTTCGGAGAGCAGCCAAGCAAGGAGCATCTTGGGAGTCATGTTACTACATCTGGAGTACAAAGGTTCGTCATCACTGACCTAGAGTCATAATAATACAGTTGCAAGAAAAAGTATGTGAACCCTTTGAAATTATATGGATTTCTGCACAAATTGGTCATAAAATGTGATCTGATCTTCATCTAAGTCACAACAATAGACAATCACAGTCTGCTTAAACCAATAACACACAAATAATTAAATGTTACCATGTTTTTATTAAACACACCATGTAAACATTCACAGTGCAGGTGGAAAAAGTATGTGAACCCCTAGACTAATGACATCTCCAAGAGCAAATTGGAGTGAGGTGTCAGCCAACTACAGTCCAATCAATGAGATGAGATTGGAGGTGTTTGTTACAGCTGCCCTATAAAAAACACACACCAGTTCTGGGTTTGCTTTTCACAAGAAGCTTTGCCTGATGTGAATGATGCCTCGCACAAAAGAGCTCTCAGAGGACCTACAATTAAGAATTGTTGACTTGCATGAAGCTGGAAAGGGTTATAAAAGTATCTCCAAAAGCCTTGCTGTTCATCAGTCCACGGTAAGACATATTGTCTATAAATGGAGAAAGTTCAGCACTGCTGCTACTCTCCCTAGGAGTGGCTGTCCTATAAAGATGACTGCAAGAGCACAGCGCAGACTGCTCAATGAGGTGAAGAAGAATCCTAGAGTGTCAGCTAAAGACTTACAAAAGTTTCTGGCATATGCTAACATCCCTGTTAGCGAATCTACGATACGTAAAAAAACTAAACAAAAATGGATTTCATGGGAGGATACCACAGAGGAAGCCACTGCTGTCCAAAAAAAAAACATTGCTGCACATTTACAGTTTGCACAAGAGCACCTGGATGTCCCACAGCAGTACTGGCAAAATATTCTGTGGACAGATGAAACCAAAGTTGAGTTGTTTGGAAGAAACACACAACACTATGTGTGGAGAAAAACGGGCACAGCACACCAACATCAAAACCTCATCCCTGTGAAGTATAGTGGTGGGGGCATCATGGTTTGAGGCTGCTTTACTGCGTCAGGGCCTGGACGGATTGCTATCATCGAAGGAAAAATGAATTCCCAAGTTTATCAAGACATTTTGCAGGAGAACTTAAAGCCATCTGTCCACTAGATGAAGCTTAACAGAAGATGGGTGTTGCAACAGGACAACGACCCAAAGCATAGAAGTAAATCAACAACAGAATGGCTTAAACAGAAGAAAATACGCCTTCTGGAGTGGCCCAGTCAGAGTCCTGACCTCAACCTGATTGAGATGCTGTGGCATGACCTCAAGAAAGCGATTCACACCAGACATCCCAAGAACATTGCTGAACTGAAACAGTTCTGTAAAGAGGAATGGTCAAGAATTACTCCTGACCGTTGTGCACGTCTGATCTGCAACTACAGGAAACATTTGGTTGAAGTTATTGCTGCCAAAGGAGGTTCAACCAGTTATTAAATCCAAGGGTTCACATACTTTTTCCACCTGCACTGTGAATGTTTACATGGTGTGTTCAATAAAAACATGGTAACATTTAATTATTTGTGTGTTATTAGTTTAAGCAAACTGATTGTCTATTGTTGTGACTTAGTGACGATCAGATCAAATTTTATGACCAATTTGTGCAGAAATCCATGTAAATCCAAAGGGTTCACATACTTTTTCTTGCAATTGTAGATGCTCCAGAATTAGTACATTATGGGGAATGCAACTAGTTACCAAAACAGACATAAAGGAGTTATCCAACATGGTGTGCTCTTATTTCTCAACATTGTCCCCAGGGTGATCAGCTGAGCAATGTGAGCATAAGGGGACCTCTGCTGAAACAACTGGAGATTAGCTGTTCTTGTTGGAAGACACCCCTGTGGTATTATATGGAGCATTGAAGTGAATGAATTCCTTTGTTATACCTGCTTTCATGGAGTCATGGAGTGAGAGCTCTGGTCTGGCTGAAAGGTGGATTGCATCCCCTTATGACGTTCATATGGATCAACATTTTTGACCATTAAAGAGATGAGGTCTAGGTGTCAACCTTATATTTATTTTATTCTTTATTTAGATTATATCAGCAAAAATATTTTCAGTGGCCATAACAAATAGTGCTGCCAGTCTGAATAGATTGTGCTAGGTGTTTCATTTTACAGCCTGGTGTAGAGGTACACATGCACTTTATGTATCTGAGAAGTTGGCGTGAATAGGAAGACTATGTCACGTGTACAATCTTGATGGGATTTTCATGTGACTGTAATAAAAAAGCATTGGATGAAATCTTTGGGCACATGTCATTCTTTTTGTGTTACCTACCTGTTCCAGAACAAGCACAACTTGTTGCCCCACTCCTATACTCTGGAGTCTCTGCTTCTTCTACATGTTAAGTTTCCATACCAACCTAATATCCAGGAGTGTCGTCACGGGCTATGGAAGCCCGTCTCTGATAGCAGGACACCACTTGATTAATCAGGTGGTTCAGCCACCCTGCTGTCCATTGTTTTGTTTTTTTGTACCCTCTAGCTACTGTTGCTACTGTGATACTTTGGACATGCTACTGTTACACCTCTGCTTTATCACTGCATATCCACAGCTCAGCATTGTACAGCACTATGATAGCTTTTCTACTCCAGGTGTCTTTCAACTCTGCTTCATCAGTGCGTGTTTCCAGCTCATCATCGTAAAGGAGTTATACAGCTCCGCTATTCCAAGCTTCTTTCAACTCTGATTTATAGCTGCATGTTCACAGGTCACCATTGTACAGAACTACCTCTATTACTCCAGGTATGTTTCAACACTACTTCATTGGTGCACATTTTTAGCTCAACATTGCACAGCACTTCTACAGCTTTGCTACTCCAACTCTTAACTCTGCTTCATTTCTGTATGGTTACAGCTCTAGATGCATGTGTATGTGAGGGTAGGGAGGGATTGCTGGCAGCCAAGTGAACATTATAAGCAGTATATGTCATCTATAAGAAACATAGCAAGTGAAGGGCCCATAACTTTCTGACAGATTTCTTCAAAAAATATTTTTTTGTACAGCCCATTACCTGCTGACACACAGAGGTTTTCTTCTGATCCAGGGGTTATCCCATGATTATTGTCAAAAAATGAAATCGGACATCATATAGTACATGACAAACTCTAACATAGCTGGAACCATACCTGAACCTCACATAGATCCAGAGATCTCCACATTTATTGCCCAATTGTTCTTCTAGATTTATGTCATGCTGGCAGTTTAGGGGGTATGTCCTTGCTCAGGAAGTGTGTCTCAGGCTAGAAGATCTGTCTGGTGGCAGTTGAAGGATGGAACTGAACATGAGCGTCCGCCTCAACAAAGTGGACAATGAGATAGGGAAAAGAACATGCCACAGATGGCGCTATACAGATGCATTTTATTGAATAACTCACTGATAATTGTGTTTCATGCAATTACTAAAGTATTCAGAACCAAGTGTCAGCTTGAAAAATGTAGAATATTTTTCGTGGGACAATCCCTTTTTCTGTTTTTTAGTGTGATCTACAGATTCCAATCCAGATCAGACCATGGATCAGACCATTTTTTGGTGATGATTTCTCCATTATTCCACTTTCCATTTTTTTCAACACGAGGCAGGGGCTTACCAGTCTCTCCATAAGGATTAAAATGCACATTTAGGTATTAGGGGCTCTACAGAGTGCACTGTCCTATTTTGAGAATGTCAGATTTTGACATGCTTATGTGATTTCTCAGAAAATGAATTTAGGTGGAATTCCCATTAAAGGTGTAGGATGAGTTAAGAATATCTAAACTGCAGGTGGTTATCTGTCAGATTAAATACTTGCTTTCAATTCTGATTTACAAGGGGACCCAAACCAATTTGCAGAAAAGCAACATGTAATTTTCATGCCCCACGTCTAAAGAACATTTTCTTCAAATAAAAGATGGAAATCCCTACTTTATCACTATATCTCAATGAAATGACTCTTTATCCGCCATGGATATATAAGGTTCCGCATCGTGGGACATTACTTTCCCTTCACCTTTAAAATGCATCGATAAATCTTCCGGGTCTTATATGGTATAAATCTTACGGGCTCCCAGATTCCTATCTCACATAAGGCATAGAATAACATGATTCTTAAACGTGATTGCAATGCAGCCTTAAGGAAATATCAAACGTGCAAAGTGTGCCAAGGTGCCAACATGTGGAAGAATCCAATTAATCATAGACATAAAAAGACATTCACACATAAACTGCCTCCTAGACCCTCTGCCAAATAACAACTGGAGATGCTGATTTAAGGTGAACTTATAAAAGAGTCTTTACAGTGCTTTATGGGACAGAATAAAACCTGGAACAAAGACAAGTAACAACGGTGAAATGTAATAGTGTTTATTCTGCCTCCATCACCTCCCTGTTCAAGTCTTTGAGAGTACTTAATTGGTAGATTTGCAACGAGCCCTTGAGGAGCCGAAGCTAAGGATGGGAGTGGTAGTAGCTCCTGTTATAACACAGTCTGTCACAGTGGCCTCTCACTATTGCTCCCTAGAACAAGAACACATCCTGGTTCTGGGGCTCCTGCCGGATGGCAGCTGGGGTGCCCATGGTGTTAGGTACTTGCTTGGGTGCAAGGAAGGGTGTCTAGAGTGCAGTGGCCAGCGTATAGTGTAAGAGTCAGAAAACCAAGCCAAATTAAACAGAATAAATGTCTCTCTTTACTGAAGAGGAAAATAGGAATTGTAGTACATCCAACATAGCAATATACAGTTCCACTTCCAACTGTACACAGTGCAATCCTCTCCCAGATAGCAAAGCATGGATTTAGGCAATGATGAGAGTTATCACCCTCCTCTCTCTCTCTGTAGAATCTATGGCATGCAATAGTACTTACACAATTATGCCTATAATGTGCACAGTATCATGAAGGCTGAATGATGCGACTGGCCATGTCATTCCTTAAAGAGGACCTTTCATAAATTTTTTGTTTTTGTTTAATTAAAGAGGACCTTTCATCAGAAAAAAGTATGTAAACTGACTATACCGACGTGTAGAGCGGCGCCCAGGGATCCCCCTGCACTTACTGTTATCCCCGGGCGCCGCTCCGTTCTCCGGTTATAGC
Organism: Bufo gargarizans; assembly: GCF_014858855.1. Lineage (NCBI taxonomy): Eukaryota > Metazoa > Chordata > Amphibia > Anura > Bufonidae > Bufo > Bufo gargarizans. The sequence goes on from NC_058081.1 coordinate 349,948,753, forward strand.
CTCCGGTATGTTCCTACTTAGGCTCCACCCGGGGGAACTTAGGCTCCACCCAGGGGAACCTGCCGGCGTCTCTTTCTCCTATGCTCTAGCGCTGGCCAATCGCAGCGCTCAGCTCATAGCCTGGCATACCGGAGGCTATAACCGGAGAACGGAGCGCCGCCTGGGGATAACAGTAAGTGCAGGGGGATCCCTGGGCGCCGCTCTACACGTCGGTATAGTCAGTTTACATACTTTTTCCTGGTGAAAGGTCCTCTTTAAGTAGCTTTACTTGCGGGGTACGCTCTCTGCTGCTGATGCCATCATTGCTGTTTTTTCAAAATACCCCTCACTTGCTCCGCTATGCCCCCTGCAGTTTGTGTGCCTAGTACCAGGGTAAAAAAACGGCTCACCTTCTCCCTGGCTGTGACGTTCTCCACTGTGATTGAATCGCGGCAAAGGAGACGCCCATTGAGAAACCCTAGCGTCTCCTCCTCCTTGTACCGATGCTAAGTATTAACATACTGGGCTCAATGATGGCAGCATCACTTTGCTTCATTCCTCTCTGAACTCTCCCTAGAACACTCTAAAGGTAGGAATGGAGCCAGCCATCACTTGGCATCTCCTGCAAATGGCTGTGTCAGAGTTAGTCAACTCTGTCACTACCATACAGAGCTATGCTGAGAGTATACGGCATGCTGGGAGTATAAGGCATTAACAATACATGACATAGCAATTAATAACAAGAGAGTATATAACAAACAACTTGAGCTAATAGAAAGCTTTATCCAAGGAACTTAACTAAAATGTAACTTTTAATTGATTGAATAGGTAAAAACTGGCTACAAAAACATGGAATTAAGTATAACAAAGAGCGTCACATAATGAAACATGTAAAGTGCTGTAAGTACACCAGTGCTCAATATTAGAACAGCCTTACCAGTGTTGAAGGGTAACAGCAATGGTTATCATTATGTCCTCAGGGAACACTAGGGAAAACAATTCCAGGGTTTTATAATCCTATGAGTCGCCCTTTTTGTTGCTATACACTTATTTGGATACCAAGTGTAGGGCTACAGGGATTTAATAGGGAAAATTCCCTTATGTCCTCTGGATGAACCAATCCATTGATAACCATAGCTGGTGCCCTTCAACATCGGTAAGACTGTTCTAATATTGAGCCCTGGTGTATTTACAGCACTTTACGAGTTTCATTATGTGACATTCTTTGCTATAGTTGTTTCCAAGTTTTTGTAGCTAGAGCTCTCTATTAGCTCAGGTTGTTTGTTATAAAGCCTAGGCCTTTAATAACTACCACAGTGGCATATAAAGACTTACATCCTGAGTGACAGTCCATAGGTAAGGTGGCTATCTAACTGGATAACTACAGAGGCTCACGTGCATCTGAGTCCATTTCTGTAAGAAGCACGAACAAATGGAACCTGGGTCAGTGGCTGTATTGTATTGGCAATGGGTACAACTTCAAACGCTACTGAAAAAGATGATCTTAAAGTTTCAGCTGACGTTTGAGTCTTCTACTTGGACACAGTACTTAAAATGTTGCAGAAAACAAGTATCGCAAAGAGGTCTGGTGTAACTGAGTCTTTCGGTACGTGACTTAGAAAGTTGCATAAATTTCTCAGGTGGTTGCGCTTAACCTGAGAAGTGAATGGGGAAGGTGCAATGTGCACAACTGGGACAAAATGAATGAGAAGGGAGTTCCTTTTTAGCAGGAAGCAGGAGGTTGGCTGTATATGGCCCAAACATCAAAACAAATGAATAGGAGCTATTCCCTTGTCTCTTACCCCTCCTGGCACTCTCAGGGCTCCAATTTATTTATTTTTCTTGACATCAGAAATTGCAGGCCAGATCAGAATCTACAGCCACAAGTATCATCCAGCAATTTTTCTGATGGATCCTCTGTGAAGGTCTTGGCTGCAGCTCTAGTAAAGGCTTCATCTGTGGTCTTCTGATGACTTTCTGTGATGGAATCTGGAACTACAGGCTAAATTTTCTCTGTAGACAGATGAGTTTCAGGGTATGGATGTCCTCTTGTGACAGGGATAGGCTCCATGGATGGTGGGAGCATAGCAGCAGCAGAGCCAACAGTGTACTCGGGCAAGTTTGCGTGGCAGTAGGCCTCCTAGGCTTGACTTTGCTGCAGCTTAGGTATCCTCCCTGGCAATACATGACATAGCCTTGGTCTGGCAGTGACCATAATAGTGGGATTAACCTGGATGACAATGCATGTCCCTTCAGGGGTTGTCAGGGGTGCCGGTATCTGGATGATCTATTCCGAACACCAAGTCTTCTCTCTCAAGGCAGCATGCAGTCAGGATTTGGCTGCAGCCTACATGAGATAGCAGATGTTGTAGCATTCCTCTCTGGCCGTGTATTATGGCAGAATCTCCGGCTGCGGCCTCCACAATGGCCAGTGCGGGCCTCGATAATGCAGGTTCAAGCAAGATGTCTCCTGACTTCACTTTAAGCTTTTCCTTGGTGGGGATCTAGATCTCATCCCTAATGGAACTTCCGCCACAGATGTGATCCTAGTCTAACACAGGATATATCATTAACAATAGATGTACAAGTCACAGAACATGCCCACTACACTGTTCAGAAGTCAAACTTAAGCTTATACCTTCTGTTTTATAAAGCAGTAAGAGTGAGAGAGTGTAAAGCATGGTATAAGTCCTGCCAACCCTACTTATCACTTTTATGTTTTCAGACCACCCTGCATTCTGTCTTTAACTAAAGATCTGATTAATCTAAAGGGGAGACCAATTGGTAGAGACAGACTACTTGTGTCAGGATATTGGTAGACTGCAGTTGTCAGGCCATGTGTCTTTAGTAAACCTAAATGAACAGCATACTGATTGTAGACAAGGGAAAAGCAGCCTAATATAAATCAACTTTTGTCATATCAATTAGGACTTTCTAAAATCAGGTTGGATGGCGGCAGTTTAGCACTTGGAAGTGTCGATGTCCTCTGTCTAATCTAGACTTGTATTGTAACTTGCCTAGTAGTAGTCTGGGTGATGGGTGTCTTAGTGTCTTTAATGCAGGACTTAACTGTTTACTCTGCTTTCTGATTCCTCTCAAGTATCTGCTTGAGGATGTCTTTAGATATTCTCTCTGGAGCTTCTTTCACAGGAGCAGGAGCTTCTTCTCCTCTCTGTCCCTTTATGGTAGGAAGCAGAACCAGCCCACTCCTACCAAGAGGGGAGGAACAGGGTGGTTAGCCCAGTTCCTTGCCAACCATTGCCATCCACATCCTTACCTGGCAGTCATGGCCAAACATCAATAATATAATGCCATACATGATAAAATACAAAACTATTTACAATCAATTGCAGATACCCCCAGGTCTGGGGTACTGTACATCAGATAGGAAGCCTAATTTAAAGGCACAGTACATCAAAAACTTACTTACTGGCCCACATCTACTCTGGCTGTGTCTGAATTCTGGCTTATTGTGCTAAAAAAAAAATCTGTACTGCAAAATATCACATCTTGTTTTAGACATATTTATGAAGAAAATTAGCCAAATAGAATATTTGAAGTCAGTTTTGCTTAAGTCTATGTTTGAGTTCTTTGTGCCACATTTATCAAATGCCACATGTTGTTTGATACATTTGGCTTGTCCTTAAACCTAACACTTCTGTCTAGAAAAGCTACTCCAGTTTTCCTACTCCACCCTCCTCCTGGAGTGAGATTGCGACTTATCTGCGATAAAAAAAAAAAGTCTCAATGATAAGACAGAAATGCTCATTTCAGCGGTGTGTCACTCATGAGCTAAAAGTAAGTGGTTGCCGAGAACCCGCATCATAACCATTGCAGCCCGGGCCTGGAAAAGAGTCAAATCTACCTGAGAAGAGTCATGGTTATCCATAATCTCCTGCACTCTCACCCACCTGCTGATGATTGGCAGTTCTCTCCTAGACAGAAAGGGAGGAAACTAGGTAGAAGACTGTCAGTCATCAGCCGGTGGGCAGGAGAGCAGGAATTCATGAATAACCATGACTCTTCTCAGGTGGACGGGACTCTTTTCCAGGCCCAGTCTGCAATGATTGTGATGTCGGTTCTTGGCAACCACTTACTTTGAACTTATAAATGACAGACCGCTGAAGTCAACTCACCTTTCTCTACTTTATTCTGCCGTTAGTATGGGCAGCATAAAGGTGATGACAGGTTCCCTTTAAAAAGTGAAATTTATACTAAAGTAAGCCAACCAATAGGTGGTATAAAGTTCAACAAAAGTATCTAGTTAGGCTCCTCACTTTTTAAACAAAACAATTAGTAGGCCAGTTATTGGGAACAAACATTAATTCTCAATAATCTGTCCCTGTAAAGGTGCCACCTATCACCCGATGAACGAGCAGGCACAATCATTGATGCAGACACTTAAATTATCATTTCTGGTCAGCAGATTGTCCTGCAATATATATGCAGCTCTCACCTGCTCTGACGAGCATACAATTATTTAGTTCCCTATAATTGTCTGCTTGGTCCTCCTGTGTAAATGGGCCTTTAGACTAAGTTTACACCATCTACCTTTTAGACAGGCTAAGTAAATCTTTCCCACAATGTTACATGTAATCCAGAGACCAAAAGGACAAGAATTCTATCTCTGGTATTCTTTCAGTATGAGTTATGCCATAGGTATCCCTGCAATAGACATGGAGTCCCAGATTTACTAATCCTGTAGATGGTGTAAGTAGATAGGCCGTGTTGACCTGCCCAGATTTATCACAGGGACTCAGGCTGGATGACAAATTGGTGCGGGCATATACTTTTCTCAGATTTTGTACCAACTATTGGTTTTGCTTTGAGACAGATTTTTATGCCAGAGTTGTGGTTAAATTTTGATGCAAAGTGGTGCATCTTCGGCCCCACCACCTTTCCCACAAAGCTCCACCACTTTCCGCTAAGCTCTGATAGATTTTCATTACCTTGGAAAGGTTTATTCAGCTACTGTGCAACTTTTCATGAATAAACTCATTTTTAAAAGAGGAATAGAAAATTGAATTCTTTAAGTTAAGTGAATTCTGTGAATTAACTTTACAAATGATGGTTTACATCTATGACATGCTTGAGATAATAATTATTATCTTCCCGAATTACATTCTTTCAGATGTAAGGTTAAGTAACATAATTAAAGTCTCATCACGAAATAGCAAAATCACATAAGGAAGATGCTGGCATCATACAAAGAAGGTTGTCACCAAAGAGACAAGTCAATATAAGCCTTTTTTTTTTTCTGCACACACTACATGTAACATTAAAAGTAATTTCAATTATAATGAATGCCTGTTTGAATGAAGTATTACAAATGAAAGGCAAATGCATGTCCTTCCTTGAACGTTCTTGAGAAAAATGTAATCTAAAGTATACAAATGATGCTGAGCATAAGACAATGCAGCTGCTAGGACTTCATGCTTCTACCATGAGTTGGCACACTAGGGTTGGTCCTGGCTCGCTACAATCTTAACAGCGCCTGTGATATAAAGAAGAAATCATTTACTTTTCAATTAGTACTCACTTTCTTCATTGTTGATGGGTGTTTCATTTTTCTGTTCTCTCATTTGAAATTTTGGGATATTCTTCCCCCAGTGGACAAATTTTAGGGAAGCTTGCCAGGAACAGACATTTAGCAAATAATGGCCTTGAAAAGAGTGTTTGCTGCCAGCATTGCACTAGGTGGAAGAACCTGTAAATCAGCTGGATTTGCCCTTACACGCCCATATAAGTATACCAAGCTTTGCTTGGATCCACCTTGCATAAGCAAAGTTCAGAATCCACCCTTATATTCTCTTCCTGCTTGAGTTTCCAGCATGAATACCGGCATTGCGACAGACAAAATACTGATTATTTTGTGCTCTTTTTTTGGCTAGAATCTGCAATGGAGGCTCCTGCTGGAACCTCTGCTGGTGATATGAACCTAGCCTGAGCTATACAGTGAAGGATAAAGATGTATGGAAGTTTGTCGAGACATATACCAAATGGCGAATTACAATCATTTGTATAAAGCAACCAAAAAGAGATGAGTACCGTAGCTTTTTTGCCCTTTTGCTTTATAATTAGGTTAAAATATTGATGTAACATGTGACAAAAAGCACCAAACTGTGGAACATTTTAAACCATATCTATGCACAGTTACAATTTTCCCCATTGCATTAGGAAACTGCCATAGAGATACATACTGTACTTTAAAAAGGCTCTGCCCCACAGGATAGAGGATAACTAACTGTTCAGTGTGGGTCCGACCGCTCCCCAATCCCCAAAACGGGGGTCCCATGTATCCATCCTGATGCAGCGGCAGGCCTAGCATGCATTTAGAAGCGCCTTTAGCTGCCCTGAAGCCACTGAGAATTATCCTGCTGCTCCCCTGCTCTCGCTGATGATTCCTAATTGGTGAAAATAAATTTGTCGCTGTTGGCCATGCCTCCTTCCTGCCCTTGCCACACACCCTTTAGGAAAAGTGGCAAGACCACATAAAAATTAGGAGACTATTTTTTAACATATAACATACAGTATAACACATACTTTGCGACTTTTAACACCTCTTTTGAAGCGCAAAGGAGATGATAAATCTCCCCCATTAATCACCATCACTAGTGGGTTCCATTTTTCAACTCCCATCAATAGAAAGCGCTATTCTTATCTGCAAAAATGGACAAGAATAGGACCTACTGGAAACTGTTGTTTCGGATCGGACACTTGGATCCGTGACAAAAGAGGATGTGTGCCTAGCACAATTGATGTTTATAGGCCAGTGTGCTATACATTAAAAAAAATTGTAGTACTCTGAAGAAAAATACAGTCGTGTGCAGGCAGCCTAATGTATGAGCCTGCACGGCAATGGATCTTTATTTTTTGTTACCTTTTTTATCCTCTTTTTACTCTTTCCAGGTAGGAATGATAAAATAAAATCAATAAAAAGATCACCTTTTTTCACTTCTAACATTTTCATAGGTAAGATAGAAAGAAGATTTTCATTTATGAGTTAAGGTACAGCCACACTGTCAGGTTTCTACATGTATTTTTGGAAGCTAAAACCAGGAGTGAATTGAAAAAAGAGAAGAAGTCGTATATGTCCTTTATACTTTCTCTCCTTTTATGATCCACTCCTGATTTTGGCTTCCGACACTGCACCAGGAACCATGAACATGTGGCCGTACCCTTATTATTACAACGTTGAATGTCAATTTTAAATAAACAGGGTGAGACTTGTCAACTATTGCAGACAGACATTAGGGGAGGAGATCACCCTGCAGCCAGATCTCTATACAGAAAGAATGGATGCTGGGACACATACAAAAGATATATTTCTCAGGGTTTTTGTGTTATTTTCTATTTGGTGTGATTCTATATGTTTTATTTTTTGCATAATTGTTTATTTTCTGTTTCATTTGTATATTTTTTTCCTGAAATGTCAGTCCATGTATATTAGGGCTCAGTGCACAGTAAGGTATATTTATTATACGGGTTGCGTAGCCAGTACATATTGAAGACCTATACTCAGGATAGTACAAACAAACAGGTTTCGGTCCCCAATGCACAGTACGGATGCACAACGTTAGTGTGCAAGAGGCCTAACACTAAGACCTCATGCACACAAAAATGGATCTGCAAAAAATACGTCCATGTGCATTCAGTATTTTGTGGAACGGAACAGCTGGCCCCTAATAGAACAGTACTATCCTTGTCCGTAATGCAGACAATAATAGGACATGTTCTATTTTTTGTGGAACAGAAATACGGACATACGTAATTTGCGGACCCATTAAAATGAATGGTTCCGTATACGGTCCACAAAAAAAAGGAACGGACACGGAAAGGAAATACATTCGTGTGCATGAGCCCTAACAGAACTGCCTCTCCTGGGCTTGACTAAGCCTACAATGTTCAGGGCAGTGTAGGAACCAGCTACATTTATACTCTGCTCAGAAGCAGTGGGCAGATGGGTGGGGGGGGCTCAATCTAAAAGAGGCAGCTACCCTCAATATAAACTACAAGAAAGCTTAGACAAGCACATTCAGAGTCACAGGTGCACATCCATAAAGCTAGCATGCAGAAAGCAAACAAAAAAAAAAGTATGGCAGCACAACATCCCACATACAAACACATGCTGTGCTGCCATAGCTTTTTTTGTTTGCTTTCTGCATGCTAGCTTTATGGATGTGCACCTACGACTCTGAATGTGCTTGTCTAAGCTTTCTTGTACTATCCTGAGGATAGGTCATCAATATGTACTGGCTGCACAACCCCTTTAAGACTGATATTTTACACACAGGTCTTAACCTATCCTCCATTGCCGCCAGATGTGCCACAATTATTAATAGGCGCTGATCTGTGCAGGTCAGTGCCCCAGAACTGAAATCTACATCAGCCTAGATGTCATGTGTCTTGGCATAGATTATAACAAATGCGACCCAAAAAAAAAAAAAAAAAAAGTTTCTGGCACAGGAGATAACAAATGCCACCCTTTGTGTTATTGAGTCTTTCAGTAGTAGCCTATATCAGGAAGATTTCCCGGCATATATCTCAGATGGAAGTCTTACAAGCATTCCTCTATGTAGGCACACAGTGGCATATTTTCCCCATAGGGTCTCATTGTAAAGAATGTAAACTGGACATTATGCATTCATTTTGTGGTGGCCCTCTGCCTATAAGACACTGTCTGCTGTGCTTTCCTATGCCATTGAAAAAATGTATGCCAAGGCATGCCAACCCAGTGGAGGCCAAAACAACAGTTTGAATGGAGCCCTACAGCCCTATGGATACATATAACATATACTCTGGTAGTTTCCCCAGTATATATGCTAAATGTAAAGGCCAGAAGTGTGCGCTGAGCCTTATTAAGGTATTTTCTTGCTTGTCCTCCATATCTCCTCAGCGTGCTGCATTCTGTATTGTAAGTTGTGATTCACGTTAGACTCCAGCATGACACCTACAGGTTATAATGAGAACAGACTATTTCCGATATTCCAGATACTGTATAGTCCTATAAGGACATGTTCATCATAGATATAAACAGGAATAGTGTCTGTTAATGGGGCGTAGTTAGATTTAGCATTATTTTCTGAAATTTTTCTAAGGATTCCATTTTTCTAAGGATTCCTTCATACAGTTAGGCCTCTTTCACACGACCATATGGCTGTTTGTGTCCGTTTTTCACAGATCCGTTGTTCCGCTTTTTTGTTTCCGTTGTGGTTCCGTTTCTGTTCAGTTTTTCCGTTCCGTTTTTCCGTATGGCATATACAGTATGCAGTAATTACATAGAAAAAATTGGGCTGGGCATAACATTTTCAATAGATGGTTCCGCAAAAACGGAACGGATATGGAAGACATACGGATGCATTACCATATGTGTTCCGTTTTTTATTTATTTTTTGACACATTGACTTCAATGGAGCCATGGAACGTGATTTGCAGGCAATAATAGGACATGTTCTATATCTCAACGGAACGGAAAAACAGAAATACGGAAACGGAATGCATACGGAGTACATTCCGTTTTTTTGCGGAACCATTGAAATGAATGTTTCCTTATACGGACCGTATACGGAACACAAAAAACGGCCCCCAAACGAAAAAAATTAAACGGTCGTGTGAAAGAGCCCTTAGGGTGCTGATCGTATATATTTTGCGGTCCACAAAACACAGATCCGCAATAAATACAGATTATGTCCATATGACATCCGTGTTGCATGTTTTTTTTTTATGCACATTGTAACAATACTTATTCTTGTCCGCAAAACGGAAAAGAACAGGACATCTTTTTTGGAGGACTGCTGAACGAACGCATTTTTTGTGGCCCCATTGAAATGAATGTGTCAGCATCCAATTTGCAAAAAATGCAGATCAGATGCGGACCAAAAATATGGTCATGTGAATGGGGCTGTAACTCGTGGCCCTTTTTTTGGGCCATACATCTTTTGGAAAACAAAAAAAGGGCTTCAATTCGAAAAGGTGCACCAAAAGGGAAGAATAATGCCTCAATAGTACTGCTTGTAGTGCATTTTATTTTTATGCATTGGCTTTAGGCTAATATCTGGAAAAAAAATATCAAATATCTAATGAAGAATATGTTTTTGTTTGCTTTTTGTGTCAAAAAATATGTGTGGGCTCATTCAAACGACCATAAGGGCACCATGCTGGTATTGTGTTCACTCGGTGCACTCCATTCTGCGGATGTGGACCCACTGACTTGAATGGGTCCGTGTTCTATCTTTTGCGGAGTGGAGGCATGGATCGGAAGCCCACAGAAACACTACGAAGTGCTTCTGTGGGCTTTCGGGTCTGACACCGCAAAACTTAGGACATGTCCTATCTTTTGCCGTATTTTGCAAATCATGGACCTATTGAAGTTAATGGGTCCGCTCCGCACTACGAGATTCACATGGGCGGTGCCCATGTATTGCAGACCGCTATTTGAACATGGGCATGGCAACCATACGGTCATGTAAATGAGCCCTTAAACTGATGTTAAAATGACAGCTATTGTTATCACTCTGTGCGACGCAGTTTCACATTAGGAAAGCTATGTTGTTTATCTGCCAAATCTACACTGACTAATCCTCCGCAGTGACCTCCATATCTAAATATACTTGATAAAGTACTCACTGCCTGCAACCACCACTAGGAGGAGCTAATTACGTATGAATTTATGCAGCTACATTAGTACAATATGAGCCTCATAAATCTCTTCAAGGTGACCTCCTCCTAGTGGTAGCTGCAGGAGATTCATTTTAGGCCTCATGCACATGAACGTATTCTCTTTCCGTGTCCGTTCCATTTTTTGGGTGGACCGTATGCGGAACCATTCATTTCAATGGGTCCACAAAAAAACTGAAGTTGCTCCCTGTGTATTCTGTTTCCGTATGTCCGTATTTCCATTCCGCAAATAAATAGAACATGTCCTATTAAGGATAGTACTGTTCTATGAGGGGCCAGCTGTTCCGTTCTACAAAATACGGAATGCACACGTATTTTTTGTTGACCGCAAAATACATTGTGTGCATGAGCCCTAAAGGGGTTTTCTAGGATGTAGATATGGCCCATCCTTCATATAGTAGGAAATGGTAAGCAGCACTACAAGTCCCACCATAGGGTAAATCTTACCAGTGATCAAGGTACCGAGTATTCAGGTCCACAAAATGGTGCCCACGGAAGGAGATCTAGGCTGGGGGTCGCTTCAGATAATAAAATGGTGAAAATATCCACAGCACTCTTCAGTTTGTGCAAAAATCTCATTTTTTTTATTTAATCAGCAGCATACAATGCAACGCTTTGACTAGATTAGTTCTTTCAGATTAGTTCTCCGTATAGGTAAGTAGGGGGGGTTCTGGAATTCTGGAATATCGGGAAATGCTTGAGTAAGTATCCTCCAGTTCTTTTTGATTATGGTTGCAACGCTGTTGCTGAGGGGGTATATCTAGTGACAAAGCGGATTCTATTAGTTTCCTTCATAGACCCTCTATTTGTCAAGAGTTTATGTCTTGTTACATTCCCACTGCGTTCCTGATGTTTTTTAACTAATTTTGGGGGATAACCTTTTTCTATAAACTTCTGACTCGTGGACTCCCACCTCTTGTGTTTCTTTAGATTTTTTTGGGTTATTTACCACACCAACACCCTTATTATTATTGTATGTACAGATATGTCTAATTATGTGAACACACCTACTTGATGGGAGGCACTTTTCACACCCACTCATATGGTTACTATTTAAAGGCTATGTACACATTTGGAGGCATTTTTTATCATTATTGCATTATACTTATTTTGAGCTAAAAATCTTTTTTTCAATTGGTCTTTATTAATAATATGGAATCCTTTTTTTCTGTACAGAGCTGACATGCTCTACTAGTTGCCTGTGGACTTTTTGTCTTTTCCGTCATCTGGAGAGCTGACGGGCTCCTTATCTCTGCTCTCTCACATTATAAACACTCATTACATCTCAGTTCTTATATTACTGATAAGAATCTGTATTAAATAAGTGCTTATGATGGCACAAAGTGAAAGTGAAAGCACCAGTCACACAGAAAAACAGTTAACCCTTTGTGAGTGAACAGCTCAATATTTTTAATAAAAGCCAATAGAAAATATGGTTTTTAGCCAACAATAAGTTAAATGCAATCATAAAAAAAGAATTTGACTCCAAAGGCAAAGGTGTACACAGCCTTTAAGTACACTATGTATTCTTTTTGGTCCTCCTAACTATTTGTAGCTCAAATTGTGACGTTACACAGCGCTCCGTGTGAGCGCAAGCGAGTAGGCTTTTGAACTAGAGCTGTGCCACTGGACGGGGCATGCTCAGTGAAAGTAATAACAATAGGGTGTAGCCTCCCGAATCCCGCTCATGTTGATGTGAGAGCAAGAGAGAAAGCGCAAATATCAATCGAACAAACAAGAACCCAGAAGCAGGTAATTACCAATCTGGGGGTTTAAAGCTATTGTATATTGTGTTTTTAATGCACTGACAACAGTGAAGGTAGACAGGGAGTGCATCCCGCAGTACCATAGTATAAAACACACTATGTATTCTATTCTATTGCTTGATAAAGATTTGGTTAAGTCAAAACGTCGCATTGTGTGCTGCTGATTAAATAAAAAACAGGATTTTTGCACAAACTGAAGAGTGCTGTGGACATTTTCACAATTTTACCATCCTACATATAGGTTATCAATATCAGACTGGTTGGGATTCAACATCCGACCACCATTCAGCTTCTTTTGGGAGGACACCGGCACCACCATCCCTTTTCACGTTCATAGCCATAACAGCCATAACTTCTTTTTTTGTGTCAGGAAATGTTACAAAACAAAGTAAAAATCGAATTTGTATCAACTTTTATTGTGGGATAAATTATGGAAATAAGATTTTCTCCATTTTTTAAAAAACTATCTAGGCTTTGCTCACATCTCTGGCATGCCTGATCCAGCAAGCTGGTCTGGCATGAATACTGGCTGATGGCCAGACAAAAAGCGATGCACGCATCTGTATTTTTCCAACTAAAACCCAGCATTAATGCCAGAAAGCAGTTATTCCACCATACTGAACTGTAGAATCTGGCAATTCCGAATCCGGTGCACTCAAGCAGGCTGTTTGCTGCCGGGGATTATAATTACAGAGAGACCAAATACTGTTTTGTGATATTTAATAGTATGTTACAAAAACGCATTTATTGTAATGGTTTTTGTTCTTTTATTTTTTTAGTAATATAACAAAAATTTAACTTTTACCAAGAAAGCATGAAAATAAGTTTAATTCTTCTGTCATAACTTTAATTTTAAAATTATTATAGGTATGTACTGGGAATGAAACCCCTGCCTTTCTGTATAGCAGTCTTACCTTCTACTCTACTGTATGGGAATACTCTGTTGGTGAATAGGACTTTCTGTGCTTAGTAGCTACTAAATAGTTTTACTATTTATTTAATATTATGCCTGTGAAGAAAACATTATTTAGGCACATAATAATAAAAACCTACAACAACCTCATATTATTAAAATTTTGCCCCTAGATCAAAAATCAAATCCTAAACCAAAAAAAATTAAAAAAGGATTGATGGGACGATGACTGTAAAATATACAGTAATCTTTATTTAATGAAATATTAAGCTTAGTATAAATTATAGGGGAGAAAGGCACGATAAAAACTGATACAGGAAAAATTACATGAGGCACATAAGACAGATAAAGCACTTCATGTCATAATGACCGGGTATAGGTCAGAATATATCAAGCTACATATACAAAGCCGGGTACATAGGAAATACCAGAAGCCCCACTTATTGCACTCCACCAGAGCAGCATAAGCCTAGAACCAAAATATCAAGCTGAATATATAAAGCTAAATACATTAGTAATACTCCAATAAATCTAGGACACATGTATCAGGCTGAATACAAAAAGCTGGGTACATAGTGCAAAGAGGCCCTAAATATAATACTCTACCTCTAGCTGAATATCTAGCGCTGAATACATAAATAATACAAAAAGGCACCAATGCTGTATTCTACCAGAGCAGTAGTGATGTAATCGACAGATGTGCTCTGTTGAACATACACAGATAACACAAAGAATTATACTAGTAGTCAGATGTTCAGCACAGCACACTAACATATAAATCAAAGTAACCAACCACTAAGGAAGAGAGGCCCATATGAGGCTATAGCCACCTACCCACAGACATGATGTGCGATATACTGAGATGTCACCCTACGTACTAACACCTCGACACGTGTTTCGCCCCTCAGGCTTTGTCAGGAGGTGACTATTAAAGTAAAATAGGGGTATATATAGGAAGAAAAGGCGGTTTCTCAATAAATAAGAAGAATTACCTGAAACACACCATTAATAGAGCGATTCCATCATGATGGCTGATCCTCATCTCTCAGCGCGCCCAGCGAGGAACAGAAGTATTTTGCAAGTTCTCACACTTAGTAATCATGGAGGGGTCTCAAATTCACATTGTAGGTACATTCCCACTCTGAGAGACAGATTTTTTAAGAATTTATTAGTCTTGCACTGCTGAACATAAGTATTTGAACACCTGAGAAAATCAGTGTTAATATTTGGTACAGAAGCCTTTGTTTGCAATTAGAGGTCAAACGTTTCCTGTAGTTCTTGACCAGGTTTGCGCATACTGCAACAGGGATTTTGGCCCACTCCTCCACACAGATCCACACGGGTCTGTCGCTGAGCAACACAGAGTTTCAGCTCCCTCCAAAGCTGTTCTATTGGATTTAGGTCTGGAGACATAGCCACCACGCAGGTGAGGCAACTCAAGTCATGTGTGACAGTGCACATCTGTCACGGCCTATGGTATGCATTGTGACACTTTTCTTCACTTGCGCTTGCCCGTGGCAACGTGTGGTATTGTGTACATGTGGTGGCAGTGTCTTGGCCTTCTGGCTTGCTCCCAGGACATGGTTGCCATGCATGTCATTGCCGGCGGTAACAGGTGCAGTGTGATGTTGTTTGTACACTTCCCCTTTAAGTGGCTTTCTTCCCTTGTCTGGTGTTGGAAGGGTTAACTTCCGTCCTAGTGTGTGAACACTGGGTGTGTCTGTGTGTAGGTGTGGCTACTTGGGCTATTTAGCTTCCGCTGGATGCCTGTATCTGAGGGGTACTCCAGCCATGTATTATGCTGGAGTCATCCTCCTGGTCATATACCATCTATCCAGTGAGGGCCACCCTTGTGGTCATAAGTTTATGTATGATGCTATGAAGATGTTATTGCAGCTATGGTTTCCTGGGTTCCTGTGTGATGTATGGTGTGTGCTGTGTCCGTTTGTGTTGTTGTGGACAGCAGCACTTGTACATGGGTTCCAGGTTGTGTGTCTGTGGCAGGTAGGTGTGGTACTTGTTTCACTTTCCTGCCATTGCCATATGCTGTATATGTTCCCCTTTCCTTGCAGCCTGGCCAGTGAGACTCCTGTTCGTCCGTGTCTAGGAGGAACAGGTCGTCTTACCCTGCTCCTAGTCCAGGGCTACCCTGAGGGCTTGTAGGGACCCTAGGTATGAGTATGAGCCCTCCTACCATCAGGGTTGGCTCATACAGCTAGGAGTCAGAGTCAGGGTCAGAATAAGGGACGTATTAGGAGGTGACCTGCTCCCTGATTTCAGTCCTGGCCTAACAGCGACCATTATCTTCTGTCATCGCACAACTGAGGGTTTCCCACATCCTCAGCCGTGATAGCATCCAGATGAGGTCATACAGCGCATGTACCAGGCCGCGTCTTGATGTGATCATGTGATTGTAAAGTCATGTGATACAAACGGAACACATAGCCCATAATAAGGTGATGTGATATAACTCTACTACATACAAAAATACAGTGGGTGACATCTCAATTGAACAAGCTACATAATCAGAATATAGGTAATTGTTAAAAAATCATATTCCTAATAGTTTAATATACGTTTGCCCACATGATTGTAATAAAAGGAGAGGGAACATATGTATATATATCAATGTAATTATTGACGATCACTAAAGATTAGAGTTGAGCGAACACCTGGATGTTCGGGTTCGAGAAGTTCGGCCGAACATCCCGGAAATGTTCGGGTTCGGGATCCGAACCCGATCCGAACTTCGTCCCGAACCCGAACCCCGTTGAAGTCAATGGGGACCCGAACTTTTCGGCACTAAAAAGGCTGTAAAACAGCCCAGGAAAGAGCTAGAGGGCTGCAAAAGGCAGCAACATGTAGGTAAATCCCCTGCAAACAAATGTGGATAGGGAAATGAATTAAAATAAAAATTAAATAAATAAAAATTAACCAAAATCAATTGGAGAGAGGTTCCATAGCAGAGAATCTGGCTTCCCGTCACCCACCACTGGAACAGTCCATTCTCAGATATTTAGGCCCCGGCACCCAGGCAGAGGAGAGAGGTCCCGTAACAGAGAATCTGTCTTCATGTCAGCAGAGAATTAGTCTGCATGTCATAGCAGAGAATGAGGCTTCACGTCAGCCACCACTGCAACAGTCCATTGGCATATATTTAGGCCCAGCACCCAGGCAGAGGAGGGAGGTCCCGTAACAGAGAATCTGTCTTCATGTCAGCAGAGAATTAGTCTGCATGTCATAGCAGAGAATGAGGCTTCACGTCAGCCACCACTGCAACAGTCCATTGGCATATATTTAGGCCCAGCACACACACAGGCAGAGGAGAGAGGTCCCGTAACAGAGAATCTGGCTTCATGTCAGCAGAGAATCAGTCTGCATGTCATAGCAGAGAATGAGGCTTCACGTCAGCCACCACTGCAACAGTCCATTGGCATATATTTAGGCCCAGCACACACACAGGCAGAGGAGAGAGGTCCCGTAACAGAGGATCTGGCTTCATGTCAGCAGAGAATCAGTCTGCATGTCATAGCAGAGAATCAGGCTTCACGTCAGCCACCACTGCAACAGTCCATTGTCATAAATTTAGGCCCAGCACCCAGGCAGAGGAGAGAGGTCCCGTAACAGACAATCTGGCTTCATGTCAGCAGAGAATTAGTCTGCATGTCATAGCAGAGAATGAGGCTTCACGTCAGCCACCACTGCAACAGTCCATTGGCATATATTTAGGCCTAGCACACAGGCAGAGGAGAGAGGTCCCGTAACAGACAATCTGGCTTCATGTCAGCAGAGAATCAGTCTGCATGTCATAGCAGAGAATGAGGCTTCACGTCACCCACCACTGCAACAGTCCATTGGCATATATTTAGGCCTAGCACACAGGCAGAGCAGAGAGGTCCCGTAACAGACAATCTGGCTTCATGACAGCAGAGAATCAGTCTGCATGTCATAGCAGAGAATGAGGCTTCACGTCACCCACCACTGCAACAGTCCATTGGCATATATTTAGGCCTAGCACACAGGCAGAGCAGAGAGGTCCCGTAACAGACGATCTGGCTTCATGTCAGCAGAGAATCAGTCTGCATGTCATAGCAGAGAATGAGGCTTCACGTCAGCCACCACTGCAACAGTCCATTGGCATATATTTAGGCCTAGCACACAGGCAGAGGAGAGAGGTCCCGTAACAGACAATCTGGCTTCATGTCAGCAGAGAATCAGTCTGCATGTCATAGCAGAGAATGAGGCTTCACGTCAGCCACCACTGCAACAGTCCATTGGCATATATTTAGGCCCAGCACCCAGGCAGAGGAGGGAGGTCCCGTAACAGACAATCTGGCTTCATGTCAGCAGAGAATCAGTCTGCATGTCATAGCAGAGAATGAGGCTTCACGTCACCCACCACTGCAACAGTCCATTGGCATATATTTAGGCCCAGCACCCAGGCAGAGGAGGGAGGTCCCGTAACAGAGAATCTGTCTTCATGTCAGCAGAGAATTAGTCTGCATGTCATAGCAGAGAATGAGGCTTCACGTCAGCCACCACTGCAACAGTCCATTGGCATATATTTAGGCCCAGCACCCAGGCAGAGGAGGGAGGTCCCGTAACAGAGAATCTGTCTTCATGTCAGCAGAGAATTAGTCTGCATGTCATAGCAGAGAATGAGGCTTCACGTCAGCCACCACTGCAACAGTCCATTGGCATATATTTAGGCCCAGCACACACACAGGCAGAGGAGAGAGGTCCCGTAACAGACAATCTGGCTTCATGTCAGCAGAGAATTAGTCTGCATGTCGTAGCAGAGAATGAGGCTTCACGTCAGCCACCACTGCAACAGTCCATTGGCATATATTTAGGCCCAGCACACACACAGGCAGAGGAGAGAGGTCCCGTAACAGAGAATCTGTCTTCATGTCAGCAGAGAATTAGTCTGCATGTCATAGCAGAGAATGAGGCTTCACGTCAGCCACCACTGCAACAGTCCATTGGCATATATTTAGGCCCAGCACACACACAGGCAGAGGAGAGAGGTCCCGTAACAGACAATCTGGCTTCATGTCAGCAGAGAATTAGTCTGCATGTCATAGCAGAGAATGAGGCTTCACGTCAGCCACCACTGCAACAGTCCATTGGCATATATTTAGGCCCAGCACACACACAGGCAGAGGAGAGAGGTCCCGTAACAGAGAATCTGTCTTCATGTCAGCAGAGAATTAGTCTGCATGTCATAGCAGAGAATCAGGCTTCACGTCACCCACCACTGCAACAGTCCATTGGCATATATTTAGGCCCAGCACCCAGGCAGAGGAGGGAGGTCCCGTAACAGAGAATCTGTCTTCATGTCAGCAGAGAATTAGTCTGCATGTCATAGCAGAGAATGAGGCTTCACGTCACCCACCACTGCAACAGTCCATTGGCATATATTTAGGCCTAGCACACAGGCAGAGGAGAGGTTCATTCAACTTTGGGTAGCCTCGCAATATAATGGTAAAATGAAAATAAAAATAGGATTGAATGAGGAAGTGCCCTGGAGTCCAATAATATATGGTTATGGGGAGGTAGTTAATGTCTAATCTGGACAAGGGACGGACAGGTCCTGTGGGATCCATGCCTGGTTCATTTTTATGAACGTCAGCTTGTCCACATTGGCTGTAGACAGGCGGCTGCGTTTGTCTGTAATGACGCCCCCTGCCGTGCTGAATACACGTTCAGACAAAACGCTGGCTGCCGGGCAGGCCAGCACCTCCAAGGCATAAAAGGCTAGCTCTGGCCACGTGGACAATTTAGAGACCCAGAAGTTGAATGGGGCCGAACCATCAGTCAGTACGTGGAGGGGTGTGCACACGTACTGTTCCACCATGTTAGTGAAATGTTGCCTCCTGCTAACACGTTGCGTATCAGGTGGTGGTGCAGTTAGCTGTGGCGTGTTGACAAAAGTTTTCCACATCTCTGCCATGCTAACCCTGCCCTCAGAGGAGCTGGCCGTGACACAGCTGCCTTGGCGACCTCTTGCTCCTCCTCTGCCTTGGCCTTGGGCTTCCACTTGTTCCCCTGTGACATTTGGGAATGCTCTCAGTAGCGCGTCTACCAACGTGCGCTTGTACTCGCGCATCTTCCTATCACGCTCCAGTGCAGGAAGTAAGGTGGGCACATTGTCTTTGTAGCGTGGATCCAGCAGGGTGGCAACCCAGTAGTCCGCACAGGTTAAAATGTGGGCAACTCTGCTGTCGTTGCGCAGGCACTGCAGCATGTAGTCGCTCATGTGTGCCAGGCTGCCCAGGGGTAAGGACAAGCTGTCCTCTGTGGGAGGCGTATCGTCATCGTCCTGCCTTTCCCCCCAGCCACGCACCAGTGATGGACCCGAGCTGCGTTGGGTGCCACCCCGCTGTGACCATGCTTCATCCTCATCCTCCTCCACCTCCTCCTCATCCTCGTCCTCCTCGTCCTCCAGTAGTGGGCCCTGGCTGGCCACATTTGTACCTGGCCTCTGCTGTTGCCAAAAACCTCCCTCTGAGTCACTTCGAAGAGACTGGCCTGAAAGTGCTAAAAATGACCCCTCTTCCTCCTCCTCCTCCTCCTCCTCCTGGGCCACCTCCTCTTCCATCATCGCCCTAAGTGTTTTCTCAAGGAGACATAGAAGTGGTATTGTAACGCTGATAACGGTGTCATCGCCACTGGCCATGTTGGTGGAGTACTCGAAACAGCGCAACAGGGCACACAGGTCTCGCATGGAGGCCCAGTCATTGGTGGTGAAGTGGTGCTGTTCTGTAGTGCGACTGACCCGTGCGTGCTGCAGCTGAAACTCCACTATGGCCTGCTGCTGCTCGCACAGTCTGTCCAGCATGTGCAAGGTGGAGTTCCACCTGGTGGGCACGTCGCATATGAGGCGGTGAGCGGGAAGGCCGAAGTTACGCTGTAGCGCAGACAGGCGAGCAGCAGCAGGATGTGAACGCCGGAAGCGCGAACAGACGGCCCGCACTTTATGCAGCAGCTCTGACATGTCGGGGTAGTTGTGAATGAACTTCTGCACCACCAAATTCAGCACATGCGCCAAGCAAGGGATGTGCGTCAAATTGGCTAGTCCCAGAGCTGCAACGAGATTTCGCCCATTATCACACACCACCAGGCCGGGCTTGAGGCTCACCGGCAGCAACCACTCGTCGGTCTGTTGTTCTATACCCCGCCACAACTCCTGTGCGGTGTGGGGCCTGTCCCCCAAACATATGAGTTTCAGAATGGCCTGCTGACGTTTACCCCGGGCTGTGCTGAAGTTGGTGGTGAAGGTGTGTGGCTGACTGGATGAGCAGGTGGAAGAAGAGGAGGAGGAAGCCGAGAAGGAGGAGGTGGCAACAGGAGGCAAAGAATGTTGCCCTGCGATCCTTGGCGGCGGAAGGACGTGCGCCAAACAGCTCTCCGCCTGGGGCCCAGCTGCCACTACATTTACCCAGTGTGCAGTTAGGGAGATATAGCGTCCCTGGCCGTGCTTACTGGTCCACGTATCTGTGGTTAGGTGGACCTTGCCACAGATGGCGTTGCGCAGTGCACACTTGATTTTATCGGATACTTGGTTGTGCAGGGAAGGCACGGCTCTCTTGGAGAAGTAGTGCCGGCTGGGAACAACATACTGTGGGACAGCAAGCGACATGAGCTGTTTGAAGCTGTCTGTGTCCACCAGCCTAAATGACAGCATTTCATAGGCCAGTAGTTTAGAAATGCTGGCATTCAGGGCCAGGGATCGAGGGTGGCTAGGTGGGAATTTACGCTTTCTATCAAATGTTTGTGAGATGGAGAGCTGAACGCTGGCGTGTGACATGGTTGAGACGCTTGGTGACGGAGGTGGTGGTGGTGGTGTTGGTGGTACATCCCCTGTTTGCTGGGCGGCAGGTGCCAACGTTCCTCCAGAGGCGGAGGAAGAGGCCGAGGCGGCAGCAGCAGAATAGGCCGAGGCGGCAGCAGCAGAAGAGGTAGCAGGGGGAGCCTGAGTGACTTCCTTGGTTTTAAGGTGTTTACTCCACTGCAGTTCATGCTTTGCATGCAGGTGCCTGGTCATGCAGGTTGTGCTCAGGTTCAGAACGTTAATGCCTCGCTTCAGGCTCTGATGGCACAGCGTGCAAACCACTCGGGTCTTGTCGTCAGCACATTGTTTGAAGAAGTGCCATGCCAGGGAACTCCTTGAAGCTGCCTTTGGGGTGCTCGGTCCCAGATGGCGGCGGTCAGTAGCAGGCGGAGTCTCTTGGCGGCGGGTGTTCTGCTTTTGCCCACTGCTCCCTCTTTTGCTACGCTGTTGGCTCGGTCTCACCACTGCCTCTTCCTCCGAACTGTGAAAGTCAGTGGCACGACCTTCATTCCATGTGGGGTCTAGGACCTCATCGTCCCCTGCATCGTCTTCCACCCAGTCTTGATCCCTGACCTCCTGTTCAGTCTGCACACTGCAGAAAGACGCAGCAGTTGGCACCTGTGTTTCGTCATCATCAGAGACATGCTGAGGTGGTATTCCCATGTCCTCATCATCAGGAAACATAAGTGGTTGTGCGTCAGTGCATTCTATGTCTTTCACCGCTGGGGAAGGGCTAGGTGGATGCCCTTGGGAAACCCTGCCAGCGGAGTCTTCAAACAGCATAAGAGACTGCTGCATAACTTGAGGCTGAGACAGTTTCCCTGGTATGCATGGGGGTGATGTGACAGACTGATGGGGTTGGTTTTCAGGCGCCATCTGTGCGCTTTCTGCAGAAGACTGGGTGGGAGATAATGTGAACGTGCTGGATCCACTGTCGGCCACCCAATTGACTAATGCCTGTACCTGCTCAGGCCTTACCATCCTTAGAACGGCATTGGGCCCCACCATATATCGCTGTAAATTCTGGCGGCTACTGGGACCTGAGGTAGTTGGTACACTAGGACGTGTGGATGTGGCAGAACGGCCACGTCCTCTCCCAGCACCAGAGGGTCCACTAACACCACCACGACCATGTCCACGTCCGCGTCCCTTACTAGATGTTTTTCTCATTGTTATGGTTCACCACAACAACAAATATATTATTTGGCCCAATGTATTGTATTCAAATTCAGCGGGATATAAATTTGAGGCCTAGTATTTAGGCGCTGGGTGACCGGTATGGATTTAGTGACAGAATTAGACTTGGAAATGCACAGAAGCGTGTGTGTGAAGTTATTCTGAATGACCCTATGTGCACCTTCAATATGATCTACCCTTTTAGGGATAGATTTCAAATAGCTCTGATATAGCAGAAACGACTAAATTATGAAATTGCTAAATTGGGAATTGTATTTCAACCCAGAACAAAAAATGTGCTTTGACGGACACTAAATAACTTTCCCAGCCACAACAGGACAGCGGTAACGAGAGATTTAGCGGGATATAAATTTGAGGCCTAGTATTTAGGCGCTGGGTGACAGGTATGGGTTTAGTGACAGAATTAGATTTGGAAATGCACAGTAGCGGGTGTGTGAAGTTATTCTGAATGACCCTATGTGCACCTTGAATATTATATACCCTTTTAGGGATAGATTTCAAATAGCTCTGATATAGCAGAAACCACTAAATTATGAAATTGCTAAATTGGGAATTGTATTTCAACCCAGAACAAGAAATGTGCTTGAACGGACACTAAATAACTCGCCCAGCTACAGCACTAGGGACAGATTTAGCGGGATATAAATTTGAGGCCTAGTATTTAGGCGCTGGGTGACAGGTATGGGTTTAGTGCCAGAATTAGACTTGGAAATACACAGTAGCGGGTGTGTGTGAAGTTATTCTGAATGACCCAATGTGCACCTTGAATATTATATACCCTTTTAGGGATAGATTTCAAATAGCTCTGATATAGCAGAAACCACTAAATTATGAAATTGCTAAATTGGGAATTGTATTTCAACCCAGAACAAGAAATGTGCTTGAACGGACACTAAATAACTCGCCCAGCTACAGCACTAAGGACAGATTTAGCGGGATATAAATTTGAGGCCTAGTATTTAGGCGCTGGGTGACAGGTATGGGTTTAGTGCCAGAATTAGACTTGGAAATACACAGTAGCGGGTGTGTGTGAAGTTATTCTGAATGACCCAATGTGCACCTTGAATATTATATACCCTTTTAGGGATAGATTTCAAATAGCTCTGATATAGCAGAAACCACTAAATTATGAAATTGCTAAATTGGGAATTGTATTTCAACCCAGAACAAGAAATGTGCTTGAACGGACACTAAATAACTCGCCCAGCTACAGCACTAGGGACAGATTTAGCGGGATATAAATTTGAGGCCTAGTATTTAGGCGCTGGGTGACAGGTATGGGTTTAGTGCCAGAATTAGACTTGGAAATACACAGTAGCGGGTGTGTGTGAAGTTATTCTGAATGACCCAATGTGCACCTTGAATATTATATACCCTTTTAGGGATAGATTTCAAATAGCTCTGATATAGCAGAAACCACTAAATTATGAAATTGCTAAATTGGGAATTGTATTTCAACCCAGAACAAGAAATGTGCTTGAACGGACACTAAATAACTCGCCCAGCTACAGCACTAAGGACAGATTTAGCGGGATATAAATTTGAGGCCTAGTATTTAGGCGCTGGGTGACAGGTATGGGTTTAGTGCCAGAATTAGACTTGGAAATACACAGTAGCGGGTGTGTGTGAAGTTATTCTGAATGACCCAATGTGCACCTTGAATATTATATACCCTTTTAGGGATAGATTTCAAATAGCTCTGATATAGCAGAAACCACTAAATTATGAAATTGCTAAATTGGGAATTGTATTTCAACCCAGAACAAGAAATGTGCTTGAACGGACACTAAATAACTCGCCCAGCTACAGCACTAAGGACAGATTTAGCGGGATATAAATTTGAGGCCTAGTATTTAGGCGCTGGGTGACAGGTATGGGTTTAGTGCCAGAATTAGACTTGGAAATACACAGTAGCGGGTGTGTGTGAAGTTATTCTGAATGACCCAATGTGCACCTTGAATATTATATACCCTTTTAGGGATAGATTTCAAATAGCTCTGATATAGCAGAAACCACTAAATTATGAAATTGCTAAATTGGGAATTGTATTTCAACCTAGAACAAGAAATGTGCTTGAACGGACACTAAATAACTCGCCCAGCTACAGCACTAGGGACAGATTTAGCTGGATATAAATTTGAGGCCTAGTATTTAGGCGCTGGGTGACAGGTATGGGTTTAGTGCCAGAATTAGACTTGGAAATACACAGTAGCGGGTGTGTGTGAAGTTATTCTGAATGACCCAATGTGCACCTTGAATATTATATACCCTTTTAGGGATAGATTTCAAATAGCTCTGATATAGCAGAAACCACTAAATTATGAAATTGCTAAATTGGGAATTGTATTTCAACCCAGAACAAGAAATGTGCTTGAACGGACACTAAATAACTCGCCCAGCTACAGCACTAAGGACAGATTTAGCGGAATATAAATTTGAGGCCTAGTATTTAGGCGCTGGGTGACAGGTATGGGTTTAGTGCCAGAATTAGACTTGGAAATACACAGTAGCGGGTGTGTGTGAAGTTATTCTGAATGACCCAATGTGCACCTTGAATATTATATACCCTTTTAGGGATAGATTTCAAATAGCTCTGATATAGCAGAAACCACTAAATTATGAAATTGCTAAATTGGGAATTGTATTTCAACCCAGAACAAGAAATGTGCTTGAACGGACACTAAATAACTCGCCCAGCTACAGCACTAAGGACAGATTTAGCGGGATATAAATTTGAGGCCTAGTATTTAGGCGCTGGGTGACAGGTATGGGTTTAGTGCCAGAATTAGACTTGGAAATACACAGTAGCGGGTGTGTGTGAAGTTATTCTGAATGACCCAATGTGCACCTTGAATATTATATACCCTTTTAGGGATAGATTTCAAATAGCTCTGATATAGCAGAAACCACTAAATTATGAAATTGCTAAATTGGGAATTGTATTTCAACCCAGAACAAGAAATGTGCTTGAACGGACACTAAATAACTCGCCCAGCTACAGCACTAAGGACAGATTTAGCGGGATATAAATTTGAGGCCTAGTATTTAGGCGCTGGGTGACAGGTATGGGTTTAGTGCCAGAATTAGACTTGGAAATACACAGTAGCGGGTGTGTGTGAAGTTATTCTGAATGACCCAATGTGCACCTTGAATATTATATACCCTTTTAGGGATAGATTTCAAATAGCTCTGATATAGCAGAAACCACTAAATTATGAAATTGCTAAATTGGGAATTGTATTTCAACCCAGAACAAGAAATGTGCTTGAACGGACACTAAATAACTCGCCCAGCTACAGCACTAGGGACAGATTTAGCTGGATATAAATTTGAGGCCTAGTATTTAGGCGCTGGGTGACAGGTATGGGTTTAGTGCCAGAATTAGACTTGGAAATACACAGTAGCGGGTGTGTGTGAAGTTATTCTGAATGACCCAATGTGCACCTTGAATATTATATACCCTTTTAGGGATAGATTTCAAATAGCTCTGATATAGCAGAAACCACTAAATTATGAAATTGCTAAATTGGGAATTGTATTTCAACCCAGAACAAGAAATGTGCTTGAACGGACACTAAATAACTCGCCCAGCTACAGCACTAAGGACAGATTTAGCGGGATATAAATTTGAGGCCTAGTATTTAGGCGCTGGGTGACCGGTATGGATTTAGTGACAGAATTAGACTGGGATATGGCCAAAAAATAAACAGACTATTGCTGGTTAAATGCACTTGGTGTGACAGCTTCACCCTGATGTAGGCTTTAGCCAAAAAACAACCACACCATTGAGGGTTAAATGCACTTGGTGACAGGCGCAGCTTGCCCCTGATTTAGTATATGGCCAAAAAATGAACAGACTATTGCTGGTTAAATGCACTTGGTGTGACAGCTTCACCCTGATGTAGGCTTTAGCCAAAAAACAACCACACCATTGAGGGTTAAATGCACTTGGTGACAGGCGCAGCTTGCCCCTGATTTTGTATATGGCCAAAAAATGAACAGACTATTGCTGGTTAAATGCACTTGGTGTGACAGCTTCACCCTGATGTAGGCTTTAGCCAAAAAACAACCACACCATTGAGGGTTAAATGCACTTGGTCGCAGCTTGTGCTGGCGCACCACAAGACACAAAATGGCCGCCGATCACCCCAGAAAAATGTGACTGACAAACGGTCTGGGCAGCCTAAAAACAGTGAGCAATTGAGGATCAGCAGCTCAATGATCCACAGCTGCAGATCGATCAGTTAATCAAGTCCTTTGGAGGAGTTAATCTGCCTAATCTCGCCCTACTGTCGCAGCCGCAACCTCTCCCTACGCTAATCAGAGCAGAGTGACGGGCGGCGCTATGTGACTCCAGCTTAAATAGAGGCTGGGTCACATGGTGCTCTGGCCAATCACAGCCATGCCAATAGTAGGCATGGCTGTGATGGCCTCTTGGGGCAAGTAGTATGACGCTTGTTGATTGGCTGCTTTGCAGCCTTTCAAAAAGCGCCAAGAAAGCGTCACAAAAGCGCGAAGAAAGCGACGAACACCGAACCCGAACCCGGACTTTTACGAAAATGTCCGGGTTCGGGTCCGTGTCACGGACACCCCAAAATTCGGTACGAACCCGAACTATACAGTTCGAGTTCGCTCATCCCTACTAAAGATATTAATTAATCAACAAATAGACTAAACATGATATGTACTTACAAGGTCCATTTAAATCAATTAATGTCATCATTATGTTAACTCCATAATTAACCAACCCATGATTAAAATGTGAAATATAAATCTTTAAAGGCTCAAAAAAGAGCAATATTCCCCCATACTATACATATATATAATATATAGTGCCAATTAATGTATGAAAGTGTAATGACATATAATGCACGCACTGCACGGGGTGTCTCGCGCAATGCACACCATAAAGTGCAAAGTGAAAAAGTTAATGTCAAAAAACTAAATCATGGAATATAGGGAGATATGAAAAAATATTATATATGTGTAATACAAATTCGTTAAAAAAGCAAGACAAAAAATTATATAAGAAAGAATAAAAAAAAAAAATATATATATATATATATATATATATGAATAAAAGTGAAAGTGAAAAAAAAAAGAATTGTTGCAAAACACAAATGTGTGGGAGTGAGATTCATCCATCAACAATGAGACAAATGAAATGCAATCCCACACATATAACAAAGTGGACCCTCTCAGAGGTCACATAAATAATATATCAAAACTAATAGACCCCATGTTAGGCCATTAGTGTCACATGATGCAACAAAAACACTTTTCATCTCTTTCTTAACTTTTTTTAATTCTTTTTTTCTCTTTTGCTGCTTGTTTGTTTTTATCCGTAAAACCAACATGAATCATCCGCTATAGATATGCAAAGAACGCAGGAAAATCTAAAAAGAATCAATACCAAAAATTACACATAAGATAAAAACTAATTATATACCCCATATATTAAAATTCATGCTTTTACAAAAAGGATTTGAAGCTGCTATATTCGTTAAGACCACTTGGAATTATTGTATCTAACAATGCCATCCATTTAGTTTATTTGTGTAGCAATGCTCGCTTAATGTCCTCACCCCTGGATCCTAGTCTTATCCTATCTATACCTCTCACTCTTAAGCCTCTTGGGTTGCAAGCAGGGTACTTACGAAAATGTCGGGGGATAGATTGTAGAACATCAACATCCTTTTCGAGGACCTCAGATGCAGCTTGAATTCTGTTAACATGTTCTAAGACATGCACTTTAAGTGGTCTTTTGGTCATCCCAATATATATTAGGTGACAGGGGCAGGTGAGCAAATATATCACAGCTTCCGTATTACAGATGATATTGTGTGCAATTTTATATTCTTTTTCTTTAGAGGAGTCCCAAAAGGTGGTGGAACGAATCATATATTTGCAAGACGCACGTGATCAACATGAGAAAGATCCCCATTTAGGGCCTCTACTCCCAAATATCCCTATTGATGTATCCACTGTATAATGGCTGCTTGTCAATTGATCACATAAATTTCTTGATTTCTTCCATGCAATTTGTGGATAGGATGACAAGGTCATAGCAATGCTTCTACTAGTTTGGAGTACTGCCCAGTGTTTTAGAAGTATATTTTGGATAGTACGCCACTCACAATTGAAAGGGGTGATAAATCTTACCGTAGAATCATCGGCCTTTCTTTTTCTTTTATCAACTAAAAGTGTATCTCTAGATGATTTTATCGCTCTCTCATATCCTTCCTTTATTGCTTTCCAATGATAGCCTCTTTCCAAAAAAACGTTTTGTCAAGTGAGTGGATTGTTGTTCAAAATCTTCTTCCTCAGAACAAATGCGTCTAATTCTTAAAAATTGACCCACAGGGATCGCTTGAATCACCTTTGGATAATAAAATGATGTAGCATGTAAAAGAGAGTTCACAGCTGTAGTCTTACTGTAGAAATCGGTTACTATAGCCCCATTAGGTCTCTTCTTTATCAAGATATCTAAAAACTCTACCTCGACCAAACTAAACTTCCAGTTCAATTAGCTGTTCAACTCGCCTAAGGAAATCTTCCAAAAGTGATGCTGAACCTTGCCAAATAAAAAATACATATATTATATACCTCGACCAGAGGTGCACAGCGTCATATCCAGGAGTACCTTTAACCACTTCTCTCTCCCACAGCCCCAGGAACAGATTTGCATATGAGGGCGCACAAGACGCCCACATTGCAGTTCCCTGAAGCTGTAGGAAAAATTTGTAAAAAATAGCAAATTTCCAAGTCTCAATTTCTCTACTTCTATAATACATAGTAATACCTACAAAAATATTTATTACTTTACATTCCCCATATGTCTACTTCATGTTTGGATCATTTTGGGAATGACATTTATTTTGTGGGGATATTACAAGGCTTAGAAGTTTAGAAGCAAATCTAGAAATTTTTAAGAAATTTTCAAAAACCCACTTTTCAAGGACCAGTTCAGGTCTAAAGTCACTTTGTGAGGCTTACATAATATAAGCCACACCAAAAATGACCCAATTCTAGAAACTACACCCCTTAAGGTATTCAAAACTGATTTTACAAACTTTGTTAACCCTTTAGGTGTTCCATAAGAATTAATGGAAAATAGATACAATTTCAAAATTTCACTTTTTTGGCAGATTTTCCATTTTAATAATTTTTTTCCAGTTACAAAGCAAGGGTTAACAGCCAAACAAAACTCAATATTTATGGCTCTGATTCTGTAGTTTAAAGAAACACCCCGTATGTGGTCGTAAACGGTACACGGTAGGACGAAGAGGGAAAGGAATGCCATACGGTTTTTGAAAGGCAGATTTTGCTAGACAGTTATTTTGGACACCATGTCCCATTTGAAGCCCCCCTGATGCACCCTTAGAGATGAAACTCCATAAAAGTGACCCCCCTTCTAAGAAACGACACCCCTCAAGGTATTCAAAACCGATTTTGCAAACTTTGTTAACCCTTTAGGTGTTCCACAAGAAATAATGGAAAATAGAGATACAATTTCAAAATTTAACTTTTTGGGCAGATTTTCCATTTTAATAATTTTTTTTCCAGTTACGTCGTTAACCCTTTAGGTGTTCCACAAGAGTTATTGGCAAATAGAGATGAAATTTCAGAATTTTCCAGTTACAAAGCAAGGGTTAACAGCCAAACAAAACTCATTATTTATGGCCCTGATTCTGTAGTTTACAGAAACACCCCATATGTGGTCATAAACTGCTGTACGGGCACATGGCAGGGCGCAGAAGGAAAGGAATGCCATACGGTTTTTGGAAGGCAGATTTTGCTAGACAGTTTTTTTGGACACCATGCTCCATTTGAAGCCCCCCTGATGCACCCCTAGAGTAGAAACTCCCAAAAAGTGACCCCATTTTAGAAACTACGGGATAGGGTGGACGTTTTGTTGGTACTAGTTTAGGGTACATATGATTTTTGGTTGCTCTATATTACACTTTTTGTGAGGCACGGTAACGAGAATTAGCTTTTTTGGCATTGTTTTATTTTTTTGTTATTTACAACATTCATCTGACAGGTTAGATCATGTGGTATTTTTATAGAGCAGGTTGTCACGGACGTGGCTATACCTAATATGTATGCAATTTTTTTATTTATGTAAGTTTTACACAATGATTTAATTTTTGAAACAAAAAAAAATGTTTTAGTGTCTCAATAGTCTGAGAGCCATGTTTTTTTCAATTTTTGGGCAATTATCTTAGATAGGGTCTCATTTTTTGTGGGATGAGATGACGATTTGATTGGAACTACTTTGGGGTGCATATGACTTTTTGATCGCTTGCTATTACACTTTTTGTGACATAAGATGACAAAAAATTGCTTTTTTTACACCGTTTTTATTTTAATTTTTTTACGGTGTTCATCTGAGAGGTTAGGTCATTTGATATTTTTATAGAGCCGGTCGATACAGACACGGCGATACCTAATATGTATACTTTTACTTTATTTATGTAAGTTTTATACAATGATTTCATTTTTGAAACAAAAAAATCATGTTTTAGTGTTTCCATAGTCTAAGAGCCATAGTTTTTTCAGTTTTTGGGCGATTATCTTGGGTTGGGTATGATTTTTGCGGGATGTGATGACGGTTTGATTGGCGCTATTTTGGGGTGCATATGACTTTTGATCGCTTGGTATTACACTTTTTGTGATGTAAGGGGACAAAAAATGGTTTATTTAGCACAGTTTTTTTTTTTTAGGGTGTTCATCTGAGGGGTTAGGTCATGTGATATTATTATAGAGCTGGTCGATTTGGACGCGGCGATACCTAATATGTATACTTTTTTTTATTTATGTAAGTTTTACACAATAATATCATTTTTGAAACAAACAAAAAAAAATCATGTTATAGTGTCCCCATAGTTTTTTTTTTTTATGGCCATTGTCTCATGTAGGGGCTCATTTTTTGTGGGATGAGGTGACGGTTTGATTGGTCCTATTTTGGCGTACATGCGACTTTTTTGATCACTTTTATTACCTTTTTGGAGAAGTAAGGTGGGCAAAATTTCAATTTCCTGATAGTCAGGAACCGCCGGGATCAGAAACTACAGAAAGCGCTGCAAACCGCAGGTCTGAATTGACCTGCGGTTTGCAGCGATCGCTGATACAGGGGGGTCACAGGACCCCCATAGGCATTGACCCTGGGTGCCTGGCTGGTGACAGTTTAATGCCATGACGAGTATACTCACCATGGAGCGCTAAGTAGCAGTGCTCCAGGATGAGTATACTCGTCATAGGTCCTTAAGGTGTTAAACAAGAAGTAAATATGTGTTAACATAAACTCCAACAATATCAAAATCAACTCAATTTACTGTCAAGGTCCGTCATTGACAGAAAAAATCTTGACGCCCACACCCCCTGGTCGTGGCATATAGACGTATATAATGATTTTATATCACATGTAACTAGGTATGTCCCTTCTTTCAAATAGACATCATACAAACAACATATCTGTAGTGTCCTTCACAAATGAAGGAAGTGTTTCAACACACTTCTATAAATAGAAATCGTTAAATCTACCAATATTTGTACACAATCTACCAATCATTGAGACAATGCAGCATCCCGGGGGATATGTGGAATTTTTGTTAATCTTGGGGAGAAGATACAATGTCGGTCTGACCGGAAAATCAAGAGTCAGCCCCTCCATCATCTTCAAACTGATGATATTGTTATCAAAACTCTCACGTAAAATCAAATTCAACTCACATTTAAACCGGTATTTAGGATCCTTATCCAAGTTCCTATAACACACAGTATTAAGCTGTCTAAAGGCTTCCCTTTCATACATTTGCAGTGGCCAGACCACAACATTGCCCCCCTTGTCCGCAGGTTTTATAATCACATCTTTTAGGTTTTTTAGTTCCATCAATGCTTGTCTCTGTATTCTAGTCAAGTTATCTCTTTTTTTTATTTTATTAGGAACTATCTTTTCAAGATCTTGTTTAACCAACTTGACAAAGATATCCACTGCAGGACATAGTGACTTGGGGGGAAAACCATTGTGATCTCCGGTGCAGATGTATGGGGTATTTATCCTGGTCTGAATCCTGTTGTTCAGCGAAGAGTGCCTCTAGATCGCGTGTGGCTTGTTGTTCAATGGGGGATGATAGAGGAGATAACTCCTGTCCCCCATTGAAATGCTTCTTAAGTATTAGCTTACGTGAAAATAACTCAATATCCTTTACCACCTCAAATAAATTGAACTTGCCTGTCGGAGAAAAGGATAATCCTTTTTGCAAAATCTGCTATTGAGGAATAGTTAATCTAATCGATGACAAATTGATTACCTTTAATTCTTGAATCGCTTCTCCCTGTTGTTTATGTTCTTTCTTTTCTGAGCTGGAGTACGTAGGTTGTAATTTTGTCTGTCTGAACAAGGACCTCGTCCAGATTCCAGGCATCCGCCTAAAAAAAAAGCCCCACATGCTTCCTCTGTAAGGGAGGTAATTGATTGGGAGTGTGATCTTGTATTACTTCTTTGCCACTTAAATAATTTATTCCGTTGGTAATCACTCAGATCTCTCTGAAATGTATTGGATTTGATCACTTGTATATCTTTTTCCCACTTCGTCAAATCCTCCTATAAGGTATTATTCAAATTCTCAATTTCCTCCTTTGTCAATAGTTGTTGTATCTTTTCTTTTAGATTACCAATATCCTTTTCCACACTCTCCAAGGCCTTACGATCTGCTCCAATTAATAACTCAATCAAAGTTTGTGAGCATTTGGTGACGGTATCTTTCCATTTACCCACAAACAAAGGATCTTCCACTTCCAATGTAGGAAATGTTTGAATCCTCAAGCCACGTGGTATGATGTTTTCTTGTAAATAGTTTTCAAGTGCAGCTTTGTTCCACCACAATTTGGTCCGTCTCGTCAGAGAATCACAAATTCTTTGCTTCAACAATTCTTTGCTACTAACACCTCGACACGTTTTTCACCCCTCAGGCTTCGTCAGGAGGTGATTATTAAAGTAAAATAGGGGTAAATACAGTCAGGTCCATAAATATTGGGACATCAACACAATTCTAACATTTTTGGCTCTGTACATCACCACAATGGATTTGAAATAAAAAAGAACAATGTGTGCTTTAACTGCAGACTGTCAGCTAATTTAAGGGTATTTACATCCAAATCAGGTGAACGGTGTAACAATTGGCTTCTCGGCTGTTCCTTGGCCAGGTGTGTGTTATTCCCTCATTATTCATCAATAATCCATCAATAGATCCCAATGACTGGATGGGATATTGGTCAGCCGGACCTACAGTAGTATAGAATGTTCACAATGCAAATTGTATCAATATGATAGATAACAACCCAAAAGTCTTCTAAGATCCAAATCAGTGTGCCAGGTAATCTCCAGTCTCAAGCGCAGTCGAGCGCTGACAAAACACAGAGCGGCGTCCCGCTTACTTGTCTGAGACAGCGGCGTCCCGCTGTATTATCCAGATAATGCGATCGTTTACTAAAACAATGATGGTTACTGATGAAGGGGTCATTTCTCTAAACCCTGAAACGCGTTTGGAACTATCCTCCAGTATTGGAACAAAGACAAACGTACATTGATTACCTGAGGAGGAGTGGAATCTATTATTTCAAAATATCAAGTCCCGCAGACAACATTTTCTGTACGGAGGAAACCCTATTCCAATATTCCACGTATTATTGCTGCTAAATTAATTGTAATATTAGCCATCTGGATTTTACCTACTTTTTTATATACTATTGCTGCTAATTAACAATCTGGATTTTACCTACTTTTTATATACTAGCAATAAATTCCCCATACTATAGAGAGTGCCCCACTACAATTTATTTATTCGTTTTTGTCAGGTTGGGTGTTATCTGTCAGTCGGAGCACCTCTAAGTGATTCCTCGTCACACTTGTGCGACATATTTCTAATTTTTTATATCTCAACGTGCCAGTGTGTAATACCAACAGGTCAAAAAACAAGACAAAAATTATATAAGAAAGAATAAAAAAATTAAAAAAATATTAAAATATATGAATTAAAAGTGAAAGTGAAAAAAAAAAAAAAAGAAGTATTCTAAAACACAAATGTGTGGGAATGAGATCCATCCATCAACAACCATACGGATGAAACACACATATAATAAAGTGCACCCTCTCGGAGGTCACATAAATAATATATCAAAACTAATAGTGTCACATGATGTAACAAAAACACATGTTTCAGCCCTTTCTTTGCTTTTTTCTTTATTCTTTTTTTCTTCTAATGTTTTCTTCTTTTGCTTTTAATGCTTGTTTGTCTTTATCCATAAAACCAACATGACTCATCCGCCATAGATATGCAAAGAACACAGGAAAATGAAAATGACGGGGGATTATGTAGTTTGTTCAATTGAGATGTCACCCACTGTATTTTTGTATGTAGTAGAGTTATATCACATCACCTTATTATAGGCTATGTGTTCTGTTTATATCACATGACTTTACAATCACATCAAGACACGGCCCAGTACATGCGCTGTATGACCTCATCTGGATGCGCTCCGTCACACGTGACTTGAGTTGCTGTGCATGCCCGGTGGATACGTGGGGACGCGCTGAGAGATGAGGATCAGCCATCATGACGGAGTCGCACTATTAATGGTGTGTTTCAGGTGATTCTTCTTATTTATTGAGAACCCGCCTTTTCTTCCTATATATAGTCACCTCCTGACAAAGCCTGAGGGACGAAACACGTGTCGAGGTGTTAGTACGTAGGGTGACATCTCAGTATATCGCACATCATGTCTGTGGGTAGGTGGCTATAGCCTCATATGGGCCTCTCTTCCTTAGTGGTTGGTTACTTTGATTTATATGTAAGTGTGCTGTGTTGAACATCTGACTACTAGTATAATTCTTTGTGTTATCTGTGTATGTTCAACAGAGCACATCTGTCGATTACATCACTACTGCTCTGGTAGAATACAGCATTGGTGCCTTTTTGTATTATTTATGTATTCAGCGCTAGATATTCAGCTAGAGGTAGAGTATTATATTTAGGGCCTCTTTGCACTATGTACCCAGCTTTTTGTATTCAGCCTGATGCATGTGTCCTAGATTTATTGGAGCATTACTTATGTATTTAGCTTTATATACTGTATATAGGCACATAATAACCTGTACAATATAGAAAGCATATTATTTTTGGTGATAAGTGAGCAGTGGCTGCCCACCTTTGCCCTGCTACTTACCATGATGCCTGGGGACCTCTGCAGGCTGTTAGCAAATGTCTGAGGTTCCCTTGGTATAGAAGGCAGCCATCCTAAGGGGAGAGTGCCTGAGCTTTGGGTTTTCTAGCGTCTAGTAACCAGTGAACAGGCTATCCATGTGCCATACCTTGCCTGTCTACTGATTCTACTTATTGCTGCCTGCCCCTACAAGTCGTCAGTTTCCGTGAATTCTATTTCTATATGGTTGGAAATTAAATGTCTTTTGGGACTTGTTCAATTTAATTAAACCGCCTATAGGTGATCAACACCAATACACAAGTCAGCAAACAAAAGTATTGGTGAGGGATAAAGAATTTAGTCCTAAATCAGTTTCCCTAAATTCACACATTTTTGAACTTTTTTTTTTTTTTTTTTTTTTTTGGGGGGGGGGGGGGGGGTCGTTTATTATATTCAAACTAGCTGCAGGTTTACTACACCAATACACAGGGTAGTGCACAACATTATCTGAGAGACCCAAAAGTGTCCGGGCTACGGAAGAGTTCCAAACAAAAGACCCAGAGCCAGAATGTGGGTAGTAGCAACACCATTTATCCGGTCAGAAGCAGTAGTAGTAGGCCACAGTTGTCCCTGCTGGCTTTGAAAAAGTGCAACATTATAGTTGAGGAGAAAGACAATGACATAGTGGATTGGATGGCTCACTCCTCCTCTCAGTCGCAGCAGGATGATGTGGAGGTAACGTGGAGAGTCCAACACCATGCTGTAGAGCCAGGGGTCGCAGTGTTTCTCCTGCTCCTCCTCCGCCCTAAAGAAGGCATTTAATGGAGTCCTCTAAGTTTTCACTGCCCCTTTCTAGAGGGGCACCTTCCTTTTTCTAAGAAGTAGCAAGTAAACCCCACCATGCCATACAGCGGCTAGTCACCTCTGTGAGATCGCTCACCATTTGGGCTGCCATGATGAGGAAGTTGGGGAGGAGGCTGGTGACCCCTTGCATACCTGTGTTGATGGTGGTGATAATAGTGGCAACCGTAGCCACGGCATTGGTGGTGGGGGCAGTGACAGTGGCAGTTGTGGAATGCACATCGGGGGGGTGGTTGGCAGGAGCCCACCATGATATCTCACAGTCTGATAAAAGCAGCAGGGAGGACTTTGATGATGATTGTTTGCTGGACAAACCTGGGAGCCGGATAGGGGTGCTGTGGAGAAGGCAACATCAGTGGAGAAGGGCGGTAGCTGCATCAGTGAAAAGCAGAGGCAACATACGTCCCAAAGAACAGCCAGGTAGGCCACGTCTGCTTCGGTATCTGGTGATGCCATTGACGCTTTGGGTGGGTTAGGCCCAAAAGGTGCCAGGGCTAAGCCCAGCTTGCTGCCTGTAGCTCTGTGCAAGCAACTCCTATATGGCTCTTTTTCTCCACAAGACAGGCACACAAAACCACTTTGGTGTGCAAGATCTCCAGTATTAAAATAAGCCGTGGCCATTTAAACACAATTATAGGTACCAGGGTCTATTGCAGAACATAAGGGAGTATCACCGGATCCTTTGGGAAAATACAACTGGCCAGCATTCTCAATCAGAACAAGTCTGTCCTCCTCCTCCTGGTCCTCTTTGGGGCAGCCAACCGGCATATCTTTTTCATCATAATCATCATCATCATCACTTTTTCCTGCTAAGACTCCTCCTTGTCCTTGGCTCCAATGTGAGACATCTATAAAAGAACATTTGGCAATGAAAAAACTTTTCTCCACCAGCATCTAGCTTGTCTACAAGCTGAACCCCCACCTGGCCATGTTGCTGGCGGTGCAGTCACTGTAGTACCATTGCAGTAGACCCTTGTCCTCTCACATTGCAGAGAATGCTGGCCACTCCTTGCGATTCTCGCTGTGCATCAAGCTGCTCTCCACAGTGGACCCTTGGAGCAGCTGTTACGGGCAGGGGCATTACATGTCTTTCATGACCCACTGGGTCAATATTTTTTGGGGCAGTGAAGAAACAGCACTCCAGCAACATGGCCAGATTCTTTTGACCCCGTCCCACCATATCATGGGGCTGGCAAGAGTCGGAGTTATAGTAAAAAAGAGGATGATGATGATGATGATGGTGACACTGGCCATGACACGCAATCATCTCTGTGATGGGCGAGGTGAAAAGAACTGGCTCTTCGGGCAAGCTGGCCAGAATGGTGACCTATATGATCGCTAGCTTACATAGTGACAGGCATATTGTTAACATCAAGCAGTC
The DNA here is from genome assembly GCF_014858855.1 of Bufo gargarizans. Taxonomy (NCBI): domain Eukaryota; kingdom Metazoa; phylum Chordata; class Amphibia; order Anura; family Bufonidae; genus Bufo; species Bufo gargarizans. The sequence goes on from NC_058081.1 coordinate 349,986,567, forward strand.
TGATGATTACTGGACAGCCATTCTGTTAGACAAGGAAACAGTGTGTATGCAGCTTGCTGGAGCCTACAGCAAGCTGATGCCTACCGCCAGCGGCCAACCTCCACCCCCACAGAGTAACCCCCATCCCACCGCCATGAGCAGCAGATGCTGATGCTGGAGTAGCAGAAGTAGCAATTTCAGTCTCCTCAACATGATTGAGCAGTTTTTCCATGTGCCGTGCCCAGCCGAGGACAGTTAACAAACCGACAGCTCCCGCCTCGACACCCAGGTTCAGGCTCAGGGCTGCCATTGAGGGGTCCAGAAATTTCTGGACAGTCCTTAAAAATAAGTCACTATATTTCCTGTGACTGTGAAAAAGGCTGCTGGTACATGACTAGATTATTTTGGTGGTAATTATCATTATTTTACAGCTCACAGTAAATACTGGTAATGAGTTCTCATCAGTATATTGAGCTATGGACATGTATTACTTATAATCTTTATCATTCATTATGGTTTTCCAATTTCTCTGTAAATTTTTTTGGGATAAGTTGTCAAGAAAAAGCAAAAATTCTGGTTGGCAACCCTGAAGAGCCTTGGCTGCAGGAGAAAATGAAAACAGCCAACAGAGACTCTGCACCTTTCGACCTCCTATTACTGTGCCTCAAGTGCCCTGCTGGAGGTTATATCAGTACTGGAGCGTCATAAGAGGAGCGGCTGATATCAGTCACATATGATCTAATGTCTGTGGAGGTTATATCAGTACTCACACGTCCGCATAAGGGTCCGCAAAATTGCGGAACGGGTGTGGACCCATTCATTCTCTATAGGCCCGGACGTGAAGCGGAGAGCACACTATGTGCTCTCCGCTTCCACATTTGCGGAGCCCGACCCCGATCTTCCGGTCCGCAGCTCCGCAAAAGATAGAACATAGGCATTTCTATAGCGGGTGCCAGCTGGGTGTGTTGCGGATCCGCAATTTGCGGGTCCGCAACACACCACGGAAATGTGAATGGACCCTTAGAGAAGCAGAAGATATCAATCACATATGATGTAATGTCTCTGGTGGTTATATCAGCGCTGGAGCGTTATAAGTGGAGCGGTTGATATCAGTCACATATGATGTAATGTCTCTGGTGGTTATATCAGTGCTGGAGCGTTATAAGTGGAGCGGTTGATATCAGTCACATATGATGTAACTGTCTCTGGAAGTTATATCAGTACTGAAGCGTAATAAGAGGAGCGGCTGATATCAATCACATATGATGTAATGTCTCTGGTGGTTATATCAGCGGTGGAGCGTTATAAGTGGAGCAGCTGATATCAGTCACATATGATGTAACTGTCTCTGGAGGTTATATCAGTACTGGAGCGTTATAATAAGAGCGGTTGATATCAGTCACATAAGATGTAACTGTCTCTGGAGGTTATATCAGTACTGGAGCGTTATAAGAGGAGCGGCTGATATCAGTCACATATGATGTAACTGTCTCTGGAGGTTATATCAGTACTGGAGCGTTATAAGAGGAGCAGCTGATATCAATCACATATGATGTAATTTCTTTGGAGGTTTTATCAGTGCTGGAGCGTTATAAGAGGAGCAGCTGATATCAATCACATATGATGTAATGTCTCTGGAGGTTATATCAGTGCTGGAGCGTTATAAGAGGAGCAGCTGATATCAATCACATATGATGTAATGTCTCTGGAGGTTATATTCAGTACTGGAACATTATAAGAGGAGTGGCTAATATTAGCCTGGGAGGGCCCCACAAAATTTGCGTGTATGCAGTGGCGTTGCTAGGGCTGGTGTCACCCGGTGCGGTAGAAAATGGTGTCACCCCCCTTGGGTGACACCTGACAGTGTAGGCTATATGGGTATAACAAACATATTTCATATGAAAACTTACAATTACTTGGCTTGGCCCTTGGAGATCTCGGACACCACTTCCACACTTTGGCTGGGGGCTCGGCGGAGCTGATGTTGTGTTTTATCCTAATGAGAAAGATTTCATAATAAGTATTTGGAGAAGGGGCAGAGGGACAGCAGAGCAGGGAGAGGCTGGTGCTGCTACTAGGGGGTCATACCATGGGGGAGTAATAACGCCCACCATAATGCCTTCCCCCAGTAGTAATAATTCTCCTTATAATGTGTCAGTGCAAAAAATACCCCCCTGTAAGGTCCCCAGTTGAGCTAATGTCCCCATAGTGCCTCCATAATGTGCCAGTATAAAATACCCCTATATAGTGACCCCAGTAAATGCCCCCATAGTGCTCCTCTCCCCCCTAGTGCCCCCATAATGTACCAGTATAAAATGCCCGATATATAGTGCGCCAGTAGATGCCCTTAGTGTCCCCCATAATTTGTAAGCATAAAATACCCCTTCTCAGTGCCCCGTAGTAGTCCTCTCCCCCCTTCCCCATAGTACCCAACACAATGTGTCCCAGTATAAAATGCCCCTATACAGAGCCCCCATATAAAATAACCGTTCTTTGTGGCCTCAGTAGATGCCCCTATAGTGCCACCAATAATGTGCCAGTAAGAAGTGCCCCCATAGATGTCCCCCAATAATGTGCCAGTGAAATGTGCCCTCATAGATGCCCCTTAATCATGTGCCAGTAGCCTAAGCCCCCCATCAACATGTGCCAGTAGCCATAAGCGCCCCCTCTATCATGTGCCAGTAGCCATAGGGCCCCTCTATCATGTGCCAGTAGCCATAGGGCCCCACTATCATGTGCCAGTAGCCATAGGGCCCCCCTATCATGTGCCAGTAGCCATAGGGCCCCCCTATCATGTGCCAGTAGCCATAGGCGGCCCCCCCTATCATGTGCCACTAGCCATAGGGCCTCTCCTATCATGTGCCACTAGCCATCAGTATTGTACAGAAAAAAAAAAAAAAAGGAAAAAAACACTTACCTCCTTGGCAGCGATGCGATGCAGGCCTCTTCTGGCCTGTGTCCCGCGCTGTGTACGGCTCAGGGCTCAGGCGACGCGATTACGTCATCGCGCCGCCTGCGCCGGCCTCTGATAGCAGGGCTCCAGACTAAAAAAAATACCTAGTAGCCATTGGCTCCTGAACTGAAAAATTTAGGAGCCAAATTACATTTTTAGTCGCCAAATCAAAACCGAATGAAAATTTTGGTATCGTGACAACGCTACGCCGATCAGATCGGCGTAGGGTTGTTTCAATACCAAAATTTTGATTCGCTTTCATCACCATAAAAAGTATTGCGATACTCAATACCAAGCAAAAAAGCCACGTGCATTTCGCATTTTATGAAAGATTCGGCCCATAATAGAACAGTCCTATCCTATTTTTGGGGGTGACAAGGTGACTAAAAAATGGCGAATGCTCACCGCATAGGAGATATTTTTTAATCATTTAATAGTTTGGACTTTTCGGACGCAGCACTATGTAATATGTTTATTGTATATATTTTTTATATGTAAAATTGGGAAAGGGGGGATTTAAACTTAATATTTTAGAGTACTTTCACACTAGCGTTTTTCTTTTCCGGCATAGAGTTCCGTCACAGGGGCTCTATACCGGAAAAGAACTGATCCGTCATTTCCCCATGCATTCTGAATGGAGTAATCCGTCCAGGATGCATCAGGATGTCTTCAGTTCAGTCATTTTGACTGATCAGGCAAAAGATAAAACCGCAGCATGCTACGGTTTTATCTCCGGCGAAAAAAACTGAAGACTTGCCTGAATGCCGGATCCGGCATTTTTCCCCATAGGAACGTATTAGTGCCAGATCCGGCATTCAAAATACCGGAATGCAGGATCTGTCCTTCCGGTCTGCGCATGCCGGTAAAAATGTGTAAAAAGATACAAGACGGATCCGTCTGTCCGCATGACAAGCGGAGACATGGATTCATTCTTGCAATGCATTTGTGAGACGGATCCGCATCCAGATGCATCTCATAAATGCTTTCAGTCACATCAAGATCGGCGGATCTGGCACGCAGTTCTGACAACGGAACTGCTTGCCGCATCACACTACCGCAAGTGTGAAAGTAGCCTTAGTGTTTGTGTTTTATTTTCACTTACTATTAGCCCCCTTAGGGGCTGGAACCCTTGTCCTATTCACCCTTAGGCCCCTTTCACATGGGTGAGATTTCTGCGCGGGTGCAATGCGTGAGGTGAACGCATTGCACCCACACTGAATCCGGACCCATTCACTTCTATGGGGCTGTGCAGATGAGCGGTGATTTTCACGCATCACTTGTGCGCTGCGTGAAAATCGCAACATGCTTTATGTTGTGCGTTTTCATGCAACGCAGGCCCCATAGAAGTTAATGGGGCTGCGTGAAAATCGCAACATGCTTTATGTTGTGCGTTTTCATGCAACGCAGGCCCCATAGAAGTTAATGGGGCTGCGTGAAAATCGCATTGTATCCGCAAGCAAGTGTGGATGCGGTGCGATTTTCACGCTTGGTTGCTAAGATGAAAGTCTATTCACTGTGTTATTTTCCCTTATAACATGGTTATAAGGGAAAATAATAGCATTCTGAATACAGAATGCATAGTAGAAGGTCAATATAATAAACATTGAGAGCGCCCCCCCAGTATATCAAACATTGAGAGCGCCCCCCAGTATAATAAACATTGAGAGCGCCCCCCCCAGTATAATAAACATTGAGTGCGCCCCCCCCAGTATAATAAACATTGAGAGCGCCCCCCCCAGTATAATAAACATTGAGAGCGCCCCCCCCCAGTATATCAAACATTGAGAGTGCCCCCCCCAGTATAATATACATTGAGAGCGCGCACCCCCCCCCCCCCCAGTATAATAAACATTGGTGGTGCAGTGGGAAGTGCCAATGAGGGTTAAAAAAATAAATAAAAATTAACTCACCTCCTCCAGTTGATCGCGCAGCTGCCGGTCTCCTGTTCTATCTTCAGGACCTGTCAAAGGACCTGTGGTGACATCACTGTGGTCATCACATGGTACATCATATGATCCATCACCATGGTAATGGACCATGTGATTAGCTCAGTGATGTCACCACAGGTCCTGAAGATAGAACAGGAGACCGGCAGCTACGCGATAAACTGGAGGAGGTGAGTTAATTTTTTATTTATTTTTTTAACCCTCATTGGCACTTTGTCACTACCAGAGCTTTGAGACGTTCTCACAGCTCTGTGTCTCCACCCCTGTGATGATGTCACTTAGAGTCTGGAGGTGTTCTCACTGTTCTGTCTCTCCGCCCCTGTGATGAGATCTTTACTCTCAGCTGTTCCTCCTGCGTTTGATTTCCCTGCCTTTAAATCACCCCTCCTCCTATTGCAGGGCGTGGATTATACTTCTCTTTTCAGTTGTAGCTCTGCCTTGAGTATCTTCACTTCTTTAGCTACTAGTTCTCTGGACCTGTGTTCTGCTGCTGCAAGCACTCCGGATATTGCCAGCGGCCTTTGGATCTGTCTTCTCTGCGGCTACAGCTCCATCAGCTAAGTGTGCAGACTTTGTTGTGTACCTGGTTATTTCCTGACTGGATCTGAGGTGGCCAGAACAAACTGTCTGCGGAGCTTTATTGTTCTGAATTTCGGAGATGGGCAGCTGATTCAGGCTGGAATGATGCTGCACTCCGAAGTCAGTTCTGTCATGGTCTCTCAGAGGGTTTGAAAGATGCCTTTGCTTTCCATGAGAGACCAACGTCCTTAGAGTCTGCCATGTCATTAGCGGTACGCCTTGACAGGCGTCTAAGGGAAAGAAACAAGACCTCTCCGTCCAGCCATTGTCAGTCTAGGGGCAATGGTGCGGACTCATTCATTATGCAGGGGTCTCATCCTGTCTCGCTCCCCTCTGAGGAGGAGCCCATGCAGCTAGGCCGACTTGCCCCTGATAAAAGAGGATTTAGTCCTCAGAATATGGTGCGTTTTTGTTGTGGGGGCATAGGTCATTTGGCAAATGTTTGTCCGTCTAGGAGATTCCTGAACTGTACTAAGAGCGATAATAAGAGAAAAACCACAAGAGGTGGATCATCAAGTTCTGCTTCATCTGCTACTTTGGGCAAAGTTGATGTGGGAATTGATGCTTTTCCTCTGACCTGCAGTTCCCGTTTTCTCCTGTCTGCCAGGGTGGCGCTAGAGAGCAAAGTCATTCCTTGTGAGATTTTTGTCGATAGTGGAGCGGCCGTCAATCTTATTGACACTCAATTTGTAGCCTTGCATGGTTTTCAGGTTTGTACTTTAGAAAAGGATATACCTGTTTTTGCTATTGACTCTGCCCCACTCTCGCAGAGATCTCTGAAAGGCATTGTTCACAATATCCGGCTAGCTGTAGGTGACACTCATGTGGAGGAGATATCTTGTTTTGTCCTTAACGGATTGCCTTCTCCTCTAGTTTTGGGGCTACCCTGGCTCACTAGACATAACCCCACTATTGATTGGCAAGGAAGGCAAATAAATGAGTGGAGTGACTTTTGTAGAGAGAATTGTCTCACAGCCACTCTTGCAGAGGTGTCTACTAAAACTCTGCCATCATTTCTCTCTGATTTCTCGGATGTGTTTTCCGAGAGCGGTGTTCGGGAGCTACCTCCTCACCGGGAGTTTGACTGTCCCATTAACCTCATTCCCGGCGCCAAGCTGCCAAAGGCACGCCTCTACAATCTCTCACAACCGGAAAGACTCGCAATGCGAACCTATATCTCCGAGAGTCTCGAGAAGGGGCATATTCGTCCCTCAAAGTCGCCTGTTGCTGCGGGTTTCTTTTTTGTTAAAAAAAAAGATGGCTCTCTGAGACCTTGCTTAGATTTTAGGGAGCTGAACCGTATCACGATTCGCGATCCCTATCCCCTTCCTCTGATCCCGGACCTCTTCAACCAAATTGTTGGGGCCAAGGTGTTTTCCAAATTGGATCTGAGAGGCGCGTACAACCTGGTCAGGGTCAGAGAGGGGGATGAATGGAAAACGGCCTTTAATACCCCTAACGGGCATTTCGAGAATCTCGTTATGCCTTTCGGCCTGATGAATGCTCCAGCCGTCTTTCAGCATTTTGTTAATAGTATTTTCTATCATTTAATGGGGAAATTTGTATTGGTGTATCTTGATGATATTTTGATTTTTTCCCCTGATGTTCAGACCCATCAGGATCATCTTTTTCAGGTCCTGCAGATACTGCGGGAAAATAAACTGTATGCCAAGCTGGAGAAATGTCTTTTTATGGTATCGGAGATTCAATTTCTGGGTTTTCTCCTCTCTGCTTCTGGTTTTCGCATGGATCCGGAGAAGGTCCGTGCTGTGCTGGAGTGGGAGCTTCCTGAAAATCAGAAGGCATTGATGCGCTTTCTGGGTTTTGCTAACTACTACAGAAAGTTCATTTTGAATTATTCCTCTATTGTCAAACCCCTTACTGACATGACAAAAAAGGGGACGGATTTTTCCTCTTGGTCGGAGGAAGCGCTTGCAGCCTTTTCTAAGATTAAAGAGAGTTTTGCGTCTGCTCCCATCTTGGTGCATCCCGATGTTTCCTTACCTTTTATTGTTGAGGTGGATGCTTCCGAGGTGGGTGTGGGTGCAGTTTTGTCCCAGGGCCCCTCTCCTGCCAAATGGCGACCTTGTGCCTTTTTCTCTAGAAAACTCTCCCCGGCAGAGAGAAACTATGATGTGGGAGATAGGGAGTTGTTGGCCATCAAGTTGGCTTTCGAGGAATGGCGCCATTGGTTGGAGGGGGCCAGGCACCCTATCACCGTTTTTACCGACCATAAGAATCTGGCGTACTTGGAGTCGGCCAGGCGTATGAATCCGAGACAGGCCAGATGGTCTCTGTTCTTCTCCAGATTCAATTTTGTTGTTACTTTCCGCCCTGGGATCAAGAATGTGAAGGCTGATGCTCTCTCTCGCCGTTTTCCGGGAGGAGGAAACTCCGAGGACCCGGGTCCCATTTTGGCGGAGGGGGTAGTTGTTTCTGCTCTATATTCCGATTTGGAGGCCGAGGTCCAGGCTGCCCAGTCTGAGGCACCTGCCCGTTGTCCCTCCGGGAAGTTGTTCGTGCCTCCTGAGCTACGTCACAAACTCTTTAAGGAACATCATGATACGGTTCTTGCTGGTCACCCCGGGAGTAGAGCCACGGTAGATCTCATTGCTCGGAGATTTTGGTGGCCGGCTCTTCGTAAGTCTGTGGAGGGTTTTGTGGCGGCTTGTGAGACGTGCGCTCGCGCTAAGGTCCCTCGTTCACGACCTTCAGGTTCCCTTCTCCCGTTACCCATACCTTCCCGTCCTTGGACACACCTGTCCATGGACTTTATCACGGATCTTCCTCGTTCCTCGGGGAAGTCGGTGATCCTGGTGGTCGTGGACCGTTTTAGCAAGATGCCTCATTTCGTTCCTTTCCCTGGTTTACCCAATGCTAAAACGTTGGCGCAAGCTTTTGTTGATCATATTGTTAAATTGCACGGCATTCCCTCTGAGATTGTTTCCGATAGAGGCACGCAGTTTGTGTCCAGGTTCTGGAAGGCTTTCTGTTCTCGCCTGGGGGTTCGGCTGTCCTTCTCTTCTGCTTTTCACCCGCAGTCGAATGGTCAGACTGAGCGCCTCAATCAGAATCTGGAGACATATTTGCGCTGTTTTGTGGCAGAGAACCAGGAGGATTGGTGTTCATTTCTCCCTCTTGCTGAGTTTGCTTTGAACAACCGTCGTCAGGAATCTTCTGATAAGTCACCATTTTTTGGTGCATATGGGTTCCATCCGCAGTTTGGGACATTTTCGGGAGGGGCTCTTTCTGGTTTACCTGAGGAGGAGAGATTTTCCTCGTCTTTGTCTACCATTTGGCAAAAGATTCAGAGTAATCTCAGAAAGATGAGTGAGAAGTATAAGCGTGTGGCTGATAAGAGACGTGTGCCTGGTCCGGACCTGAATGTGGGTGATCTGGTGTGGTTGTCTACAAGAAATATTAAACTGAAGGTTCCCTCCTGGAAATTGGGTCCCAAGTTTATTGGGCCTTATAAAATGTTGTCAGTCATCAATCCTGTTGCCTTCCGCCTTGATCTTCCACGGGTTTGGAAGATACATAATGTATTTCACAGATCTCTCTTAAAACCATATGTCCAGCCCACAGTACCCTCCTCTTTGCCTCCTCCTCCGATTTTGGTTGATGGCAATCTGGAGTTTGATGTGTCCAGAATTGTGGACTCTCGCATTGTCCGCGGTTCTCTTCAGTACCTCGTTCATTGGAAGGGTTATGGTCCTGAGGAGAGGATGTGGGTTCCGATGTCGGACATTAAAGCCACTCGCCTTATCAGGGCATTTCATAGGGCTCATCCTGGGAAGGTGGGTCCTGGGTGTCCGGAGTCCACCCGTAGAGGGGGGGTACTGTCACTACCAGAGCTTTGAGACGTTCTCACAGCTCTGTGTCTCCACCCCTGTGATGATGTCACTTAGAGTCTTGAGGTGTTCTCACTGTTCTGTCTCTCCGCCCCTGTGATGAGATCTTTACTCTCAGCTGTTCCTCCTGCGTTTGATTTCCCTGCCTTTAAATCACCCCTCCTCCTATTGCAGGGCGTGGATTATACTTCTCTTTTCAGTTGTAGCTCTGCCTTGAGTATCTTCACTTCTTTAGCTACTAGTTCTCTGGACCTGTGTTCTGCTGCTGCAAGCACTCCGGATATTGCCAGCGGCCTTTGGATGAAAATTTTGGATTTTTCAGCGTCTTCTCTGCGGCTACAGCTCCATCAGCTAAGTGTGCAGACTTTGTTGTGTACCTGGTTATTTCCTGACTGGATCTGAGGTGGCCACGGTTCCCTCCATATTCTGAGCAGGGCATCGGTGGCCGTGCCCCTTCCACTATTGTAGGGGTTACAGGGCTCATCAGTCTAAGGTACGCGGGCATGCCTCGTTCCACCATTTGGATCCGGGCATGTGCTTTAGCAGCATAGGGAGAGTGTTGAGGGTCTGACAGGGGTCACCCTTTCTCTTCCCTAGTTTGGGTCCGGTTAGTAGCTCTTCTTACTGTGTATGCTCTGGTTACCCTTAAACAGCCGTGACACACTTCCCACTGCGCCACCAATGTTTATTATACTGGGGGGGTGCACAAAATGTTTATTATACTGGGGGGTGCACAAAATGTTTATTATACTGGGGGGGGGCGCACTGAATGTTAATACAAATACAGGAGGCGGGTGCCGGAATGAAATAGCCGGCACCCGACCTCTATGATAGGGGGCTGCGATCAGTGGCAGTTAACCCCTCAGGTGCCGCTCCCTGTCATAGAGGTCGGGTGCCGGCTATTTGATTCCGGCACCCGCCTCCTGTATTTGTATTACAGGTCAGTTTTCTTCATTGGTGGCGCAGTGGCCACAGCCCCTCCCCTCCTCCTCCCATCCCTCTTCTCATTGGCAGAGGCAGCGGCAGCAGCAGCACAGGGGGAGGGAGAGAGCCCCCCCCCTGCCTCTATGGAAGCACCGGCCCTGCCTAAAGTTAGTTAGTCAAGGAGAACTCCGGCGGCGGCGGGTGACACCCCATCAGACTGGTGTCACCCGGTGCGGCCCGCACCCCCCGCAACGCCACTGCGTGTATGTGACCCTGAAATTCCTGATGGCAGCCCTGTTTAGGCCTACCTAAACTATGGTTAGTCTCTGTCACATGCTCAGTTCCCTGACCCCATGGATTTCTGGGCAGGCAGACTAGAACAGTGGCCCAAACTGACACAGCACGCTGGAGAGGGTTTTCAGCGCTGCGGGTGGCGTGGTGATACCTAAAACAGACCAATTTGTCCTCCGCCAGTGTCCAAAACATCACTTTTGTCAAAATGAACCAAGCCTGGATTCAGGAGGATTTTCACACTCCTCCGGCTGATTCTGATGTATAGACCTTGTCCATCTGGTCTTGCTGGTGGTGCCTCATCTTTCCACTGTTGCTATCTGTCTGTCTGCGTGTTATCATGTTCTGTACAGCTGCTGCATCATGCTACTTATGTATCTCAATCATCAGTTGAAATATAAAACATTCTTGGGGGAGGGAGGTGAAATTTCTTTAAGTCACAAAACATAAATGTACAGTCGTGGCCAAAAGTTTTAACAATTACATAAGTATTAGAAATTGGGAAAGTTGCTGCTTAAGTTTTTATAATAGCAATTTGCATATACTCCAGAATGTTATGAAGAGTGATCAGATGAATTGCATAGTCCTTCTTTGCCATGAAAATTAACTTAATCCCCAAAAACCTTTCCACTGCATTTCATTGCTGCCATTAAAGGACCTGCTGAGATCATTTCAGAAATCGTCTTGTTAACTCAGGTGAGAATGTTGACGAGCACAAGGCTGGAGATCATTATGTCAGGCTGATTGGGTTAAAAATGGCAGACTTGATCTATTAAAAAGGAGGGTGATGCTTGAAATCATTGTTCTTCCATTGTTAACCATGGTGACCTGCAAAGAAATGCGTGCAGCCATCATTGCGTTGTATAAAAATGGCTTCACAGGCAAGGATATTGTGGCTACTAAGATTGCACCTCAATCAACAATTTATAGGATCATCAAGAACTTCAAGGAAAGAGGTTCAATTCTTCTTAAGAAGGCTTCAGGGCGTCCAAGAAAGTTCAGCAAGCGCCAGGATAGTCTCCTAAAGAGGATTCAGCTGCGGGATCGGAGTGCCACCAGTGCAGAGCTTGCTCAGGAATGGCAGCAGGCAGGTGTGAGCGCATCTGCACACACAGTGAGGCGAAGACTTTTGGAAGATGGCCTGGTGTCAAGAAGGGCAGCAAAGAAGCCACTTCTCTCCAAAAAAAAACATCAGGGACAGATTGATCTTCTGCAGAAAATATGTTGAATGGACTGCTGAGGACTGGGGCAAAGTCATATTCTCCGATGAAGCCTCGTTCTCATTGTTTGGGGCATCAGGAAAAAGGCTTGTCCGGAGAAGAAAAGGTGAGCGCTACCATCAGTCCTGTGTCATGCCAACAGTAAAGCATCCTGAGACCATTCATGTGTAAGGGTTGCTTCTCATCCAAGGGAGTGGGCTCACTCACAATTTTGCCCAAAAACACAGCCATGAATAAAGAATGGTACCAAAACACCCTCCAACAGCAACTTCTTCCAACAATCCAACAATAGTTTGGTGAAGAACAATGCATTTTCCAGCACGATGGAGCACCGTGCCATAAGGCAAAAGTGATAACTAAGTGGCTCGGGGACCAAAACGTTGACATTTTGGGTCCATGGCCTGGAAACTCCCCAGATCTTAATCCCATTGAGAACTTGTGGTCAATCCTCAAGAGGTGGGTGGACAAACAAAAACCCACTAATTCTGACAAACTCCAAGAAGTGATTATGAAAGAATGGGTTGCTATCAGTCAGGAATTGGCCCAGAAGTTGATTGAGAGAATGCCCAGTCGAATTGCAGGAGGTCCTGAAAAAGAAGGGCCAGCACTGCAAATACTGACTCTTTGCATAAATGTCATGTAATTGTCGATAAAAGCCTTTGAAACGTATGAAGTGCGTGTAATTGTATTTCACTACATCACAGAAACAACTGAAACAAAGATCTAAAAGCAGTTTAGCAGCAAACTTTGTGAAAACTAATATTTGTGTCATTCTCAAAACTTTTGGCCACGACTGCACATGATTACGTCATCAACACGAACATTTTCTCACAGTCCAGGCAATGCTGCGGCCTCCATCATGCAACTAATGCCTCAATCATCAGTTTCCATGTACTTACTTTCCAGGAGGCTAGAGGGCGTTATATACCAACTTTCAGGGCAATTGGAGCAACTTCAGTTTGGTCCGAATCGATTATTGTGGGAATCAAATGTTTATAAAATTCAGTGAACTGAACCACAAACGAATCTCAACTGGTTCGCTTATTTCTAGTTATGATCAGTTTGTATCAGTTTGTGTCACTTCTGTCAAAGATAAGTTATTTTTGACACAAGGAAAAGTCGTGCATGCAGTACCTTTTCTCCAGTCAAAAATAACTAATTTCTGACAGAAGTGACAGAAACTAATGCAGACTGATCATAACTGATGCTCAATAAAAGACTGATGTTCAAAATAAATGATCCATTTTTTTCTGTTCTTCTGATGGATCAGAAGGATGGAAAGCTACGGTAAATGGTGGTGTGAATTCAGCCTTAGGAGAGGGTCACTTATAGAGATAAGTGAACCTTTCAAGTTCTAGTTCTCTTTTATCACTTTTAGTTGAATGTTAATTTGCGGGTCTTTCTCTGGTTCATCTGAAATGAATCCCAAAATGGGATGCTAATGATCTATTTTCAGGTGAATAGGAAGGAGCCATCCCGTTAAAGTGAACTGGGACAGCAGAGGTGCAATTACACCAGCTCGTTGCTGGACAGCGAGCAGGTAAACAGTGAGGAGAACATAGCACTTGTTTTAGCTCTGCTTTATCTTCACACAGCTGATCAGCAGGGGTATCTTCTATGAGTTTAAACATGCTTATATAGCATAACCAGAAAAATAGCTAAGCCAGCCTCACATCTGAAACCAGGTCTTTGAGTACAAAAGCCCTTTATCAGAGCAAAGCAGATAGAAACAGCTTTTCTAGTTGTGAGGCCTTGGGGGACCTCTGGGTAAGTACTATTTCAATTATGGAGACCAATTAATATTCGTAATGACTACAGGCAAGATAACGTTCCTTTTTATTTCTGGGAAAAATATATGCAAATTATCATGTCTAACATTCTTTGCATCAGATAGGCTTAGGAAAGCCAATTTGAGATAATGCATAGTATCTTGTTGAAAAACACATTAGTATACTGGTCTCTCGGCATGAACCGAACCGGACTTATGGATTCCTGCTCTTAGTTGAAATACTCACCCACGTGACCTGTGTGAGAGCATATTGGGTAATTGTGGTATTTCCTAAAATATAAGAAATATTAGTAGCTGAAGTGTTTCTACCTACATTGTACAATTACACCTGACAGTGTCAGACTCAGGGAATAGTAGTAGCCAGTAGTCATTTATATATTTTTAAATTTGTAATTAATATTTATTTATAAATATTCAGGAGGAATAACAGAGAAACAACACATTTCCGAGTTATAAGCAAAGATGCTGCAGAATTTGTGGAGAATAATTTGTGGTATTTACTAAAACAAACATGTCAGGAGAGCCGACTGGTCCTTTTTGACCCTTCTCGCCCTGCACCATACTGTTAGAACAGTTAGAGAATTAATGTAAAGCAATGCAATAGTATGATGTTAAGATAGGGCAGGCTCAAGAGCTGTACATGCACCATCCCTTGCAGATGCCAGCTGTATTATTCAACTCGCACCTCTTTGGCACTTCTGGGACTTCAGTTTTATTCTGCAAATGTAGGAAAAAACTATATAAATTTGGTATTAGCATAATGAAAGTACTGACCCTCAGCATACATTAGTATTTAACAAGGTGAATGTTATGAAACATAACCCAAAATCAATGGTGAAATTGCTGCCTTTTTTCAGGCCATCACCCCCCAAAAATGTATAAAAGTTATGCAATGCATGTATGCTAAAATGATGCCATTTAAAAAATGAAAATCACTGAAAATGGTGCACTACACTGGTAAATGCAATTGACAATATATGGCTAAACCCTCACTCTGATATTAAAATGAGACTTTTGCCAATATATTCTTATATCAAGAACATACCGGAGCCCGCGCACCCCGTCAAGGTATCTCAAAGTGGCACGGGACCTAACGCTAACCTACCTGTGCCCTATGGACAATTTATGATAGGTGCATAAAGTGCGACACACAGATAGCAGCTCCCAGTTGCCTCCACCGTGAAATCACACATTCAATGGGAGAAGGGAGAAGGCTGCGAGTCCCACCTATAACTGGCTCATGTGACGCAGGCTACTCAGGTGCACCTGAATGTTACCCATAGTTCAAAATTAAGGCACATTCAAGCCTGAGGTTGCCCCACCTCCAGGCATGCATATACAGACATAATCACAGAATAAAGTGGTCTAAAAGGCAAAAAAATGCTCAAGACCCCCAAATGCTGTTGGGCATTTCTACCTGGGGGAGCAAATCCTGACCATGTGATCCGTTGCTAACAGCAATTGATCGCAAAAATGCATACATTGGAGGATGCCAGCAGCAGACCACATGTACCAAAAAAATATTCTACACAGGTCTTAAAAGCAGAAAATGCTCAAAACCCCATATGCTGTAGCGCATATATAACCAGGAGCAAATTTTGTCATTTAAAGAAATGCCACTTATCCTGCAAAAAACAGGCCCTAATAGGTATGAAATGTTTTCAGAAAAATAAAAATAAAGTTATGGCTTTTGACATGAATAGACGATGGTTGTTCACATTTTACTAAGTGATGGCAGTTCCTCAGAATAGGCCATCACTAGCTGATTGGCTGGGGTCCGACACCCCCCCACACCCCCTCCGATCAGCTATTCAGGTGTAGTTCTGTCACTGGAAGTTGGCTGCAAAACTATGCAGCCCCTCAGCTGTATGATGGACAGATATCAACACTTCAGCACTTCTCAGATTGACTTCAATAGGGGCAGCGCTGTAATAATGAGTACCCTTTAGTACCGGACCCCCAGTGATCAGCTACTGATGGCCCCTCCTGAGGATAGGCCTTCACTTAGTAAAAGATGGACAACCAAGTACCATACCAAAGTAAGTTGTTTCTTAAAGTAGGTTAAGAAGATTAAATCACCTAGTTTAAAAATTTGCTTGATGTTTTGCCATGATGAAACCTGAACTGCTCTGATAAAACCACTAAATACAACAAAACATTGCAAGGAGCGAAGAACGGAAATCTGTTGCTTATTGAGCCGTGATAAATAGTGACTACAATGGCCATAATTCAAAAAGCACAGTATAAGAGTCTAATGTATGTAGCAGGTGATGCCTAATGGGACAATCAATATCATGTACTGCTGTGCCATGCTGTGTTATCGATTTAATGGCATGTGTTGCTGGGCATAGCATGCCACCCACCGGTGGACAGTATTGATTTTAATAAATTGCATTGACTGCGGTATTCAGAACACACCATGGCGGTGTTATTGAATTCAGGCCAATGTTTATTTCATCACGTTTTAGAAAAGTACAACAGAACCACATAGAAAGGAACGTATGCAGGACGCTGTTTTAGTTCTGCAGAACAATACATTAGATGGAGCCGCAGACTGCGCTGTAGCTAAGATGAACGTGAAAGGTGTGAAAGGGAAGAATGGAAAGAAGAGTCTATGTTAGCGGTTATTGTAATGCACAGTGTGCGGGTTCAGTTCCCCTGTGTAATTAATGAGACATGCTTTAAATGGCAATCATCAGCATATTACAAGTTATGCTAATTAAATGGAGTATTGTGAGAAACTCACTGTGACACATCCCTGAATTGGAAGCCTCCTTTAGATTCACTGTGTGCGTTTAAATCTTTTGTTACTGTCATTTCTTATTCCGCTAATAGTTCTTTATATAGAAATTATCCCAGAACGGGATCATTGTACGTGCCATAGAAATGTTGTTTCCTCAGTGACTTGAAAGGACTATGCTGATTTATGTGGCATATTGGTTTATTTGCTCATACTAAAAGATGCTTTTTAGGAATTAGGTATAATGTTTTGTTTCATCAGTCGGGAGATAATGAATGCAACATTGTAATCACATCGGGTGACGTTCGTTTCTTTTTTTTTTTCTGCTCTGTAAATCGTAGACTGGTAATTATAATGGAGCAATTGCATTTTTTTCAATGAGTCTCACGGTCTTTTTCCTGGCACTCTCTCTTTCCTATTCAAAACCCTTATCTTGTGTATAACAAAGGGTGCTTTTTCTAGTGTTCTGCTGCCTAATCAGGCTGCTGCAGATAGTCAAGTGGGAAGGCATTGTGGAGGACGCAAGTTTGTGGGGTTCAGGTTGTTAGTGACACCCCCTGCTGTAACAAGAACAGAAGGTCGCTATAGAGTCATGTGACCCAAAGGAATGAAAAAATAGCCTACTTTTTCAGGGAGTATGGAGCATTTTAAGGATCACTGACATCAGAACAGGGTATTTGTTAGCTGAACATTTACATTATACAATTGACAATATCTGTAACCTTATACATTACTGTATGTCTGTGGAGACTCCAATCCTGGTTTGGGCTCACAATCACTGATGAAAACCATTGACCAAAACACTGCCATGTGAATGAGGCTTTATGCCTTTATGCCGGACTCTCTGCCATGTTAAATATCCAAAGTTAAATAGTCAGGACAGGAAGTAAAATATATAGAGTAATTTTGAAAATTACTATAACCAAATATTATAGCCAGATAACTATTCATCAGTATTTTTTTATTAAAAAGACTATTCACAAATTGCTTGTTAATAAGTGATTTAAAAAAAAAATGGATGATCCCTTAACTGGGTGATTTATCCCCTTTCCTGACCAAACACATTTTCCGTTTTTTTATAGCACATGCTTCTTTGAAGCTATAACTTTTTTTTTCAGTTTTGCTTTAGAAATAATTTTTGCACCTGTTTCATTCGGAGTTTATATTTGTGTTGATTTTTTAATTTACTTCTTTTTTTTTATACGGGAAATGTAAAAAAAAAAAAAAGGGAACATTTTCACAGTATTTTTCCTTTTTAATAGCATAAAGTGTGACTAAAATATGCCCTGTATCTGTAATGGTCATTTTGCAACAGGGGATATACATCGTTTATGGTTGCCGAGGCGGTATTGTGTTGTTGTTTTTTTTTAAATCATAGTATTATTTATTTATTTTGTCTTTTATTGTTGTTTTCTTTTTACACTTTGTGCACTTTATAAGGTCATACAAGACTGCTGATTTCTCCTGTAACTAGGGCTGACATATTAGTCTATCTATTATCCTATTTGAATCCAATCCACTTCTCAACATACCAAGTTTCTAATGGGAAGCAACAAAAAAATCTGCTAGTGCCCAGTGGCATAACTATAGAGGGTGCAGAGGTAAGGCCCCTTTCACACGGGCAAGTTTTCCGCGCGGGTGCAATGCATGAGGTGAATGCATTGCACCCACACTGAATTCGGACCCATTCATTTCTATGGGGCTGTGCACATGAGCGGTGATTTTCACGCATCACTTGTGCGTTGTGTGAAAATCGCAGCATGCTCTATATTGTGTGTTTTTCACGCAACGCAGGCCCCATAGAAGTGAATGGGGCTGCGTGAAAATCGCAAGCATCTGCAAGCAAGTGTGGATGCGGTGCAATTTTCACACATGGTTTCTAGGTGACGATCGGGGTGGGGACCCGATCATTATTATTTTCCCTTATAACAAGTTTATAATGGAAAATAATAGCATTCTTAATACAGAATGCTAAGTAAATTAGGGATGGAGGGGTTAAAAAAAAAAATAATAATATTAAACGCACCTCATCCACTTGTTCGCGCTGCCCGGCTCATCTTCTTTCTTCTTCTATGATGACCTGGGAGGAAAAGTACCTTTGGTGACATCACTGCGCTCATCACATGGTCCATCGCCATGGTGATGGAGCATGTGACGGACCATGTGATGAGCACAGTGACATCACCAAAGGTCCTTTTCTCCCAGGTCCTCAAAGAAGAAGAAAGAAGACAAGCTGGGCTGCGCGAACAAGTGGATGTATTAAGAATGCTATTATTTTCCCTTATAACCATGTTATAAGGGAAAATATTAAAATCTACAGAATACCTAACCCAAACCCAAACTTCAGTGAAGAAGTCCGGGTTTGGGTCTGGGTACCACATTCAGTTTTTTCTCACACGCGTGCAAAATGCATTGAACTTGCGTGGAAAAAACGGAATAACGCAATGCAACCGCATACAAAACTCACCCCACTCGCAGGCAAAAGCGCACCCGCATCCTATCCAGCCTTCACACGCGACGCCCATGTGAAAGAGGCCTAAGAGTGGCACCAGGGTCTGGTGAGGCCAAAAGTCTTATTTTCCACATTTTAAACACCAGCATTATAAATGTAGTTGCTAACTTTTGAAAAGGGAGATCAGTGGGATGATGAAAAGGGACATACCAAGTATGGATCTGAATCACACTAAACTTTTGGCCCCACGCTCCACCCAATTATATAGAACATGTCCCAACTTTCAACCTACAGATTTGAATTAGAAATATTACATGATCCTTAAATCACAACACAAAGTGAAAACTAATACAGACCACAGACCAGATGCCCTAAATAAGTACAGCCCAAACACCCCCTAAATAAATAGAAATGTACTCAAACCCATAAATGATTACAGACCCTTCTGACCCCATTAATAAAGACCCCAGATCAGATCCACAAAACAAATAGGTATCCTAGATCAGATTCCACAAAAAATAGAGAAAAAATATAGACCTTTTTAGATCCCATAAAAAATTAGACCATCTCAGACCTCCTAAATAAATTCAAATTTCCCCAATCCTTCTAAATAAATGCAGACCCTTAGATTCCCTAAATTAATAGAGACAACAGACCATATCCCTAAATTAATACAGATTCCCCTTCAGACCACAGACCCAGACATCTAGGACCATACCAAACCTTCTAAAGAAATACAGACCTCATACCCCCTTAATAGAGACACAAGACCAAATCCCCTTTGATACAGACCCCAGAACAGACATATTGTATAAAGATGCTAAACCAGACCCACTTTTATATAAACCTTATACCAGATCCTTTTAATAAAGATACTAAATCAAGCCCCCTTAATAAAAACCTCAGATCAGAACGTCCTTAACACAGACAAAAGACTCTCTTTCATAAAAGTCTCAGATCAGACCCCCTTTTATACATACCCCAGACCATCCCCCTATACAAACTCTGGACCCGACCCCCTCCTTTATAAAGTCATCAAACTAAACCCCCTTTTTCTACAGTCCTTCTTTATATAGAATCTAGACCAGCTGTTAATACATACCCAAACCAGATCATTTTCAATACAGAGCAAGACTAGACCCCAAACCAGACCGTCCTAAAGGATTTTTCCTGCTGTATAAGAAAGTATGTTATTGGGCTGCAAAAGATTTCACATAATAAATGAGCTTATACTCACTTCATCAAATCCCCACCACTGCTATTCCAACATTGCCTGGGCCCCTGATAAGCTCTACTTCCTGCTCCCATCCCAACACAGCGGGAAATGGCTAAGACTGTCACTCAGCCAATCGCTGACCTAAAGGAACTGTGTCACCAAAAATGTTATCTGACAGTTAAAGTCAGATAGTAGCACATCTCATTTTTTCTCATCTGTTTTTATTTTCTGATGGCAGATTTATTTCTTCTATTACTGAACATGATTATGGGGGCGGCCATCTTGCCTGAGTTGTTCTTAACAGCATTTAGAAAGCATTAAGAAAATTGCTTTATGGCAGTCCCATGGTCCATAGACACAATGGTCAGGAGTGGACATTATTGACTTCAATGGGAGAGTTTTCTAGGCATGCTCTGTGCCCTGTGCAGCAGTCATTGTACAAGGTAAGAATGGATAAGCTTTGACAATCACCTACTGTGAATGGATGATCCTGTCTTATCTGTACACAAAGGTGATTACATTACAGGCAGGATTAGAATAACAGATAAGCAGCTATCTGCAGTAAAGTGATCTGTATAAACATATATGTTTATATATGTGTTTTTATATATGGAATACAGGGAACATTAAAAACATCATCAAAAAATCTTGACAAAATATGTTAAACATAAAAAAGTGATTTAAACAACAGGTTATTTTCTGATGACACATTTCCTTTAGGTGGCTGCCAACCAACAATGTGCAAGCTTTGTCAATGAGACAATAGAAATTCCCATGCAAAATTCGTACTCTCCAACTGTTGCTAATATATAACTCCCACCATGTTCTTATATCTGCAGTCTGGGAGTTGTAATTTTGCAAGTGCCATATGGAGACCACTGATATATGGTCACGGCATGCTTTCGACTGAATATCTACAATGAACACTCTATGGGCACAGTACTCTATATATGTTAGAAGAAAGACATTGTGTGCATGATAGTTACAAAGAAAATGCTTTATAAAAGGTTGATAATGACTTTAATTAGCTTTATTAACGTATTTGCTAAAAGACAATGGCACACAAAGATGACCCATATCACTGGCGAGATAAAGAAAATTAACTGCATGACTGTTATTATCAGCTCTGTCATTATACCATGCTGTTTTCCTAGTACTTGCACTTTATGATAATTTATATAATTCCACTTAAAGCAGATAGCTCCAAGTTTGGAGTGGTGGATTTTACTCAGTTCTAAGTAATTTGGCTTTATATATGGATGTACAATTTTTACAGAAATAAATAAGTGAGAGTTCAGTAAAACAATTATTAACTGGCTGGATACACTGTAAAACCCCTGGGCAATAAATGCAAAAATAATTATCTGTAACCAATGTATCTAAATAAACTGTCAAAAAGTTTCGGAATGAAGATGCAGCTCTTAGATTGCAGAAGTCAGCAGGGACAGATGCATCATTTCTGAAATATAGGAAGTTTTAACAAAAGTAGCAAAAGCACAGAATAGTAAAAAAAAAAAAACTTGGATATCAAGGCCAATTATAAGGAAAAGAAAAGTTGCAGAAAGTAAGAACATTTTTATGAATCATTTTAACACTTCATGGACAATTTTCAAAGATAATAGCACTGCCTTGGATGAATTATTTGTTCATGGATAAATCCAAGCAGGAAAATAGACAATAAACCCAGATATACCGATATAGTATAATGAGTATATAGAATCCACAAAGTATATAGCAGCAAGCATTCACCTCTTCACAAGTCGGATGTATATCTTGAAGGGACAGTTCCTTATCTTGTGTTACAGACAATATTAGCCATCAAGCAAACTGCTGAGTAATGGCTATTTCTGAAAGTTCTGAGATTTGGATATGTTTCCAGCTATAGCATATACGTAGGCATCACTTGCAGATGTCATATATTCTCTCATGTCGTTTCATTTGTTCATCCTTTATTTCACTAAAGCAACACAGTTTTCAGATGTAAATGTAAAAAAAAAGTATACAGTACTGTATTGTCTACAAGTTATACTGTAGTATGAAGGACATTAGAACATGATCTTAGTGTGAAATGGTTGAGCACAGGGAAGCTGTAGTTTGAACAGCTGTGACATCTCTTCTAGTTTCGTGTTGTTGTTTTTATTATTATTAATATTATAAATGTCTGTGAAGGTTCTTAGGCAGGGGTGGACTGTGAACTAAAAGTGGCCCTGGAAAAAAGGTTTGTGGCCCCATGTTGTAGGTTCAAACTGACAGAAGATGGGGCAACATAATTAGGCAGGGCAGATCAATACCTTAGTGCAGAGCAATATACCACCCCAGCTGAACAAAATATCAGGTAACAGGCCGAACTGGATGGTAAAATGTCTTTGCTACTATGTTACCACAGTGCAGCACAATGTACTGCTATCTGCTCCACAGCATTCAATGCAGTTGAATTCAGGAGGGCACCTGCAGTGGCTGGCCAGGTGCGTAAGAGTCAATCAGTTTATTATAAACCTGGATAGCGGCCGGGAGGAGGGCTTGGGTGGCCCTCCTAGGCATCAGCCCATCTGGAAATTTCCCTGTACGGTCTATGGCCACTGGCCCCTGTTCTTAGGTCATGGTATATTAGTGGTAATAAGTCAGAGCAACTGGACTTGTATTTTTTTTTCCTGAAGATGTTTCACTAGCCGACTGTCTTTCTCAATTAGAATGGCTTGGGTGAGTAATCTCCAGCATCAAATACTGGTGACTTGTGCTTCAGTCATGGATGTTGAATGTATTTGCATGCCTGAATGTAATAGGTGTGACTAAACTGCCTCTGGAGCGGAATTAGATCACCATTATAGATGGCAGACAATGGAGGTGTGAAATAAGCAATTTATGCTAAATTAGAGAATCTAAGCTATTCAAGAGAGGTGGAGGGGTGTTACATCTATTCTCTGCCACTTACCATGCAGCTCTAACACCTCTCCCAAGGCAGTTTAATCACACCTATTAGTTTTAGTCATGTAAATCAACATCTTACGTCCATGACTGAAGCAGACTGTTGGAGATTTCGTGTACAAGCCATTCTAATTGAGAAAGTCGGTCGGATGTCTACTGAAATCTCTTTAGGAAAAAAATACAAGTTCAGTTGCTCTGAATCATTTCTACTGATATTAGTATTATTGCAAAATTGACAATACAAAGTAACAAAGAATATTTTTTATAATGTTCTGCAGAACTAATTCTTCATAGAGCTGAGCAATTGTTACAGTATACAGAAGTCATTAGTCAGTATAGAAATTTGTTTCTGGCCAGCTAAATAAGATGGGACTGGCAGACAACTCCAAAACTTATGTCTTGACTGACTTATGACTTTGAGTTTTATATAATGGACCTGTCAAAATAGCCCCAATTGTTACTTGTTTAACCACTTTCAGACCGGGCCATTTACCTCCTTCCTGGAGTGATGAGCTGCATAGGCAATATTCGTTTTTGCGATATTTAGCAAATGTTTTGCAAAATATTAGCAATAAATTAGTGAATCCTAGAATTCGTGATCTCCAGTCATTATTTTTTGTGATTGTGCAACTCAGCACTAATGATGCGCATATTTTTTGTGCAATACAGGGAACTTCAAATTTTTTCAGGTCTAATTAGCTATTACTGATTGGTGCACTAAGTATTGTTGTGACATCACAGCACTGTGTCTGTAGCATCTATGTAGAGAAACAGTAATTCCTATCAGCTACACTATATCACTATCTAACCTACACTGACTATCTCCCACTAACTATCTGTATTATACACTCACCTAAAGAATTATTAGGAACACCTTGTCTATTTCTCATTAATGCGATTATCTAGTCAACCAATCACATGGCAGTTGCTTCAATGCATGTAGGGTTGTGGTCCTGGTCAAGACAATCTCCTAAACTCCAAACTGAATGTCAGAATGGGAAAGAAAGGTGATTTAAGCAATTTTGAGCGTGGCATGGTTGTTGGTGCCAGACGGGCCGGTCTGAGTATTTCACAATCTGCTCAGTTACTGGGATTTTCACGCACAACCATTTCTAGGGCTTACAAAGAATGGTGTAAAAAGGGAAAAACATCCAGTATGCAGCAGTCCTGTGGGCGAAAATGTCTTGTTGATGCTAGAGGTCAGAGGAGAATGGGCCGACTGATTCAAGCTGATAGAAGAGCAACGTTGACTGAAATAACCACTCGTTACAACCGAGGTATGCAACAAAGCATTTGTGAAGCCACAAAACGCACAACCTTGAGGCGGATGGGCTACAACAGCAGAAGACCCCACCGGGTACCACTCATCTCCACTACAAATAGGAAAAAGTGGCTGCAATTTGCACAAGCTCACCAAAATTGGACTGTTGAAGACTGGAAAAATGTTGCCTGGTCTGATGAGTCTCGATCACTGTTGAGACATTCAAATGGTAGCGTCCGAATTTGGCGCAAACAGAATGAGAACATGTATCCATCATGCCTTGTTACCACTGTGCAGGCTGGTGGTGGTGGTGTAATGGTGTGGGGGATGTTTACTGGGCACACTTTAGGCCCCTTAGTGCCAATTGTCCATCGTTTAAATGCCACAGGCTACCTGAGCATTGTTTCTGACCATGTCCATCCCTTCATGACCACCATGTACCCATCCTCTGATGGCTACTTCCAGCAAGATAATGCACCATGTCACAAAGCTCGAATCATTTCAAATTGGTTTCTTGAACATGACAATCAGTTCACTGTACTAAAATGGCCCCCACAGTCACCAGATCTCAACCCAATAGAGCATCTTTGGGATGTGGTGGAACGGGAGCTTCGAGCCCTGGATGTGCATCCCTCAAATCTCCATCAACTGCAAGATGCTATCCTATCAATATGGGCCAACATTTCTAAAGAATGCTATCAGCACCTTGTTGAATCAATGCCACGTAGAATTAAGGCAGTTCTGAAGGCAAAAGGGGGTCCAACACCGTATTAGTATGGTGTTTCTAATAATTCTTTAGGTGAGTGTATATATGAGCTAACTAACTATCTAATGCAGTTGGATAAGGAATAGGATCCAGATGAAAGCGCAGAGCACAGCAATGTCACT
The DNA here is from genome assembly GCF_014858855.1 of Bufo gargarizans. Lineage (NCBI taxonomy): Eukaryota > Metazoa > Chordata > Amphibia > Anura > Bufonidae > Bufo > Bufo gargarizans. The sequence continues at coordinate 350,011,581 of NC_058081.1, forward strand.
GCTCTCTCTCTCTCTCTCTCTCAGAACTGCAAAGAAACAGCAGAAAATGGCTGCTGGGGAGTTTCCTATATAGTAATGGACAGGCAACTTTCCCATTGGTTGCTAGGGATGTTGCTAAGCTCTGACAAAGATATTGCAGCCTTCTCATTGGCCTACAAGCAAGAAGGGAGGTTACTGATGAAAAATAATCTAGAATATTCGTGATTACGAATATATAGCACTATATTCTACATCTTCACGAATTCTCGAAGTGCCGATATTCGTGATAAAAATTCACAATTAGAATATCTGTGATCAACACTATTCCTGACCAGGCCTAATTTTTAAAATTTGACATGTGTCACATTATGTGGTAATAACTTTGGAACACTTTTACTTATCCAAGACATTCTGAGATTGTTTTCTCTTGACACATTGTACAGTCGTGGCCAAAAGTTTTGAGAATGACACAAATATTAGTTTTCACAAAGTTTGCTGCTAAACTGCTTTTAGATCTTTGTTTCAGTTGTTTCTGTGATGTAGTAAAATATAATTACACGCACTTCATATGTTTCAAAGGCTTTTATCGACAATTACAAAAGTCTTCGCCTCACTCTGCGTGCAGATGCGCTCACACCTGCCTGCTGCCATTCCTGAGCAAACTCTGCACTGGTGGCACTCCGATCCCGCAGCTGAATCCTCTTTAGGAGACAATCCTGGCGCTTGCTGGACTTTCTTGGACGCCCTGAAGCTTTCTTAACAAGAATTGAACCTCTTTCCTTGAAGTTCTTGATGATCCTATAAATTGTTGATTGAGGTGCAATCTTAGTAGCCACAATATCCTTGCCTGTGAAGCCATTTTTATGCAATGCAATGATGGCTGCACGCATTTCTTTGCAGGTCACCATGGTTAACAATGGAAGAACAATGATTTCAAGCATCACCCTCCTTTTAACAGGTCAAGTCTGACATTTGAACCCAATCAGCCTGACATAATGATCTCCAGCCTTGTGCTCGTCAACATTCTCACCTGAGTTAAGACGATTACTGAAATGATCTCAGCAGGTCTTTTAATGACAGCAATGAAATGCAGTGGAAAGGTTTTTGGGGATTAAGTTAATTTTCATGGCAAAGAAGGACTATGCAATTCATCTGATCACTCTTCATAACATTCTGGTGTATATGCAAATTGCTATTATAAAAACTTAAGCAGCAACTTTTCCAAGTTCCAATATTTATGTAATTCTCAAACCTTTTGGTCATGACTGTGCATCATGTAAATAGAAAATTAATGTCAATATGTTTTACCTTTATCTATTAAAAAATCCCAAAGTTAATGAAAATGTGAAAAAAATTCACTGTTTTCTAAATTTGAATCTCTCTGCTTTTAAGGCCTCTTTCACACGACCACTTTTTTTTTTCCGTTTATGGGCCATTTGTTGCATTCCATATACGGAACCATTCATTTCAATGGTTCTGCAAAAAAAAAAACAGAATATACTCCGTATGCATTCCGTTTCCGTATTTCCGTTTTTCCGTTCCGTTGAAAGATAGAACATGTCCCGTTATTCCCCACAAATCACATTCTGTGGCTCCATTCAAGTCAATGGGTCAGAAAAAAAAACTGAACACATACGGAAATGCATCCGTATGACTTCCGTATCCATTCCGTTTTTGCGGAACCATCTATTGAAAATGTTATGCCCAGCCCAATTTTGGGGGGGAAATACTGTATATGCCATACCGAAAAATGGAACGGAAACACAACGGAAACAAAAAACGGAACAACGTTTCCATTTTAAAACGGACCACAAAACACTGAAAAAGCCATACGGTCGTGTGAAAGAGGCCTAAGACAGATAGTGATGCCTCATAAAATATTCATTAATAACATTCCCCATATGTCTACTTTATGTTGGCATCATTTTGGTAATGTAATTTTATTCTTTTAGGACGTTAGAAGGTTTAGAATTTTAGAAGCAATTTTTGAAATTTTTAGGAAAATTTCCATATTCAACTTTTTTAAGGACCAGTTTAGTTCTGAAGTCACTTTGTGGGGCTTACATAATAGAACCAACCCATAAATGACCCCATTTTAGAAACGACACCCCTCAACTATTCAAAACTGGTTTTAGAAATGTTGTTAACCATTTAGGTATTCCATAGGAATTAAAGCAAAACAGAGGTGAAATTTAAATTTTTTTCATTTTAATCAATATTTTCCTGGAACACATAAAGGGTTAACAACAAAACAAACCTCAATATTTATTACCCTGATTATGCAGTTTGAAGAAACACCCCATATGTGGTTGTACACCGCTGTTTGGGCACACAACAGGGCACAGAAGGCAAGGAGCACCATATGGTTTTTGGATGGCAGATTTTACTGGAATGGTCTTTGGGCACCATGTTGCATTTGAAGAGACCCTGAGGTATCCCAACAGTGAAAACTCCCAAAAAGTGACCACATTTTGTAAACTACACCACCCAAGGAATTTTTAAGGGGTGTAGCAAGCACTTCACTCAACAGGTGTTTCATAGAATTTTTAATACTTGGGTGTGAAAATTAAAATTTTTTTATTTATTTTTTTACCAGAAAATGGTTCTTTAGGCCCAAACTTTCTATTTCATAAAAGATAACAGGAGAATATCCATCTCCAGATTATGTCACCTTGTCACTCTGTGGTCTACTGATGCTGCTGCCATCTCCACACTATGTCACCTTGCCACTCTGGTATCCTCCTGCTGCTGCCATATCCACATTATGTCACCTTGCCACTCTGTGGTCTGATGATACTGCTGCTGCTGCCATCTCCACACTGTCACCTTGCCACTCTGTGGTATCCTGATGCTTCTGCCATATCCACATTATGTCACTTTGCCACTTTGTGATCTCCTGATGCTGCTGCTGCCATCTCCCCACTATGTCACCTTGTCACTCTGTGGTATCATTCTGCTGCTGCCATATCCACATTATGTCACCTTGCCACTCTGTGGTCTCCTGCTGCTACTGCTGCTGCCATATACACATTATGTCACCTTGCCACTCCGTGGTCTGATGATACTGCTGCTGCTGCTGCCATCTCCACACTATGTTACCTTGTCACTCTGTGGTATCCTCCTGCTGCTGCTGCCATATCCACATTATGTCACCTTGCCACTCTGTGATATTCTCCTGCTGCTACTGATGCGGCCATATCCACATTATGTCACCTTACCACTCTGTGGTCTCCTGATGCTGCTGCCATCTCCACATTATGTCACCTTACCACTCTGTGGTATCCTCCTGCTGCTGCTATATCTAATTATGTCACCTTGCCACTCTGTGGCCTGATGATGCTGCTGCCATCTCCACACTATGTCACCTTGCCACTCTGTGGTCTGATGATGCTGCTGCTGCCATCTCCACCATATGTCACCTTGCCACTCTGTTGTATCCTGATGCTGCGGCCATATCCACATTATGTCACCTTGCCTGTCACGGCGGGAAGTGGGGAAAACCCCCCACCGTGCAACGGCAGTGCTGCAACGCCAGATGGCAGGGCACAGGGAGCTGGTCACCACCTAAAGTAACCCTGAGCTCTCCCTGGACTCCTAGCGCATGAGCCGCCTCAGATGGTAAGGGGGCTCATGCTCACAAATCTAGGACCCTACTATCCCTGTAATGCCCTAGGCCTAATGACAGGGAAGAGACCACCCATTCATCCTACACCATGGATGAAAAGGTTTCTCCAGAGGCCCAGTGGCAGACAGGAAGCAAGACCATGGGATAAACAGTACGGCAGGTAAGTTACACAGCAACATAACTATGCTATCCACACTTACCTGTCGTAGCCAAGATGGAATGCGGCTCCAGGCTGAGAAACCCACAGTCTTGTCTTTGCTTAAACCCCACCGGGAAAGCACGCCCCTTTCGGAGCCAAGACACCACCAGAAAACCTCCATACACCAACCACACCAATACAACATACACCAGGTGGGGGAGGAAAACAGAGACACACTGGAGGGACACACAGCCAGGGCAAGGAAACAATATAATAAATAAGGATGACTCACACAGACACAAAGACATACCGCCAGGGAGCAGAGCTCCTACACAGGCAGACAACAAAATAAGACTCACCACAGGCTCCAACACACCATCATATAAAGAGGCCTAAGGTCACACCCACCACACCTAGCAGACACACCTAAATTAACCCTGTGACAGCTAAAACGGAGAAAGAACCAAATAAACGAAAGTGTAGGTGCAAACAGAAAACTACACATTGCCCCCGGCAACCAGTCTGCACGCAACAGCGTAATGGTCAAACAGTAATTTGACCATGACATTGCCTCTATGTGGTATCCTCCTGCTGTTATTGCTGCTGCCATATCGACATTATGTCACCTTGCCACTCGGTGGTCTCCTGATGCTGCTGCTACTGCCATCTCCACACTATGTCACCTTGCCACTCTGTGGTATCCTGCTGCTGCTGCTGCCATCTCCACCCTATGTCACCTTGCCACTCTGTGGTATCCTGCTGCTGCTGCCATCTCCACCCTATGTCACCTTGCCACTCTGTTGTATCCTGATGCTGCGGCCATATCCACATTATGTCACCTTGCCTGTCACGGCGGGGAGTGGGGAAAAAACCCCACCGTGCAACGGCAGTGCTGCAACGCCAGATGGCAGGGCACAGGGAGCTGGTCACCACCTAAAGTAACCCTGAGCTCTCCCTGGACTCCTAGCGCATGACCCGCCTCAGATGGTAAGGGGGCTCATGCTCACAAACCTAGGACCCTACTATCCCTGTAATGCACTAGGCCTAATGACAGGGAAGAGACCACCCATTCATCCTACACCATGGATGAAAAGGTTTCTCCAGAGGTCCAGTGGCAGACAGGAAGCAAGACCATGGGATAAACAGTACGGCAGGTAAGTTACACAGCAACATAACTATACTATCCACACTTACCTGTCGTAGCCAAGATGGAATGCGGCTCCAGGCTGGGAAACCCACAGTCTTGTCTTTGCTTAAACCCCACTGGGAAAGCACGCCCCTTTCGGAGCCAAGACACCACCAGAAAACCTCCATACACCAACCACACCAATACAATATACACCAGGTGGGGGAGGAAAACAGAGACACACCGAAGGGGACACACAGCCAGGGCAAGGAAACAATATAATAAATAAGGGTGACTCACACAGACACAAAGACATACCGCCAGGGAGCAGAGCTCCTACACAGGCAGACAACAAAATAAGACTCACCACAGGCTCCAACACACCATCATATAAAGAGGCCTAAGGTCACACCCACCACACCTAGCAGACACACCTAAATTAACCCTGTGACAACTAAAACGGAGAAAGAACCAAATAAACGAAAGTGTACGTGCAAACAGAAAACTACACGTTGCCCCCGGCAACCAGTCTGCACGCAACAGCGTAACGGTCAAACAGTAATTTGACCATGACATTGCCTCTATGTGGTATCCTCCTGCTGTTATTGCTGCTGCCATATCGACATTATGTCACCTTGCCACTCGGTGGTCTCCTGATGCTGCTGCTACTGCCATCTCCACACTATGTCACCTTGCCACTCTGATCTGTCAGAAGGAAGGAAAAATGAGACGCAAAATGGATCCTGTCTGTGCAGCAGCTATAAGGCCTGAATGGTCCCATCAGAATTGGCTTATGATTTGGTAGCCAAAAGCAGGAGTGGGTACAAAACACAGAAGACAAGCAAATATTCCATTCACGTGTCATCTCTGTTTTAGATCCAGTGCTGTTTTTTTTTTTTTTTTTTTTGGCATTAGCAATACTGATGGATTATTGAGCAAATGCTGACTGAAGGCAAATGCTTAACAGACAGGATCCGTTTTTTGTGGGTTATTGTTCTGACGGATCTGAGGAAGGGCAAAGTAATCAGTGACGTCAACACAAACTTACTGCTGACACCCTCTCCACTCTGTTGGGGGGCTCTACTTGTATAAGCGTTTAATAGAACAGGTTCTGTAGATAGCTATGTGGAATCAGCTGACGAGGGTGTAAAAGGACTACGTTTTTCTTGACGCTACCATCGACCTGTAAAGCTGAGTTCATACTTTAGTTATTTGGTCAGTTTTGGCCCCATGACTTCCCAAATAAGTGAATTATGCAGTGATTCTAAGAGCAACGCCTGTCATCTACATGTCATACGGACTCACAGTATTATTTCACTACCAAAGCAGACTCCCTATGTATGTTACTGCAAGGCACAGTGTTCTACACCACTATAAAGACTCTCTGCAGCCAAGAAATGGCCGCTTTTTAACGTAATTCGCCGCAAATTCGGATTGAAGCACATTTTTCAGAAAAAATTTGGCAAATGGAATTTTTGAAAAATTTGCTCAGCTCTACTTATGCGCATCTTTTGTCTAATTATTTTCCGTGTCACCATAATAAAAAATATTTTGTACCTTCAAAGTGGTAGGCATGCTGTATAAATCAATTGATACAAACCCCTGAAATATTTATTTTAATTCTAGGTTTTAAAGCAACAGGACAGGGAAAAAGTGTGTGAATACCCTTGCAAAGCACTGCACACAGTAGTATTATGCCATTGTTTTGTATATCTTAGGGCACTTTCACACTTGCATTGTTGGATTCCGGCAGGCAGTTGTGATCCGGCAATCTGTTACCATTTGTAGACAGATCCGGATCCGTCTCACAAATGCATTGCAATACCAGATCCGTCTCTCCGGTTGTCATCCAGAAAAACGGATCCGGTATTTATCTTTTTCACATTTTTAAAGGTCTGCGCATGTGCAGACCGCAAAACCGGATCCATTTTTCCGGAAAAACTTGGCATTAATGCATTTCAATGGAAAATAATGTCGGAGCAATAATGCTGCGGTATTTTCTCCATCCAAAAAACGTACAGTGACTGAACTGAAGACATCCTGATGCATACTGAACGGATTGCTCTCCATTCAGAATGCATTAGTATAAAACTAGGACGGAACTCAATACCGGAAAAGTTTATAGGGAATATCTCTCCTATAAGGCCTCTTTCACACGGACGTTGCGTGAAAATGTGCAGGTCGTTGCGGGAACATGCACGATTTTTCCGTGCGAGTGCAAAACATTGTAATGCGTTATGCACCCAAACCCGAACTTCTTCACAGAAGTTCGGGCTTGGGATCAGTGTTCTGTTGATTGTATTATTTTCCCTTATAACATGGTAATAAGGGAAAATAATAGCATTCTGAATACAGAATGCATAGTAAAATAGCGCTGGAGGGGTTAAAAAATAAATAAAAAATTATTTAACTCACCTTAATCCACTTGATCGCGCAGCCGGCATCTCTTCTGTCTGTCTTCTGTGCAGCAACAGGACCTTTGGTGACGTCACTCCGGTCATCACATGATCCATCACCATGGTAAAAGATCATGTGATGGATCATGTGATGACCGGAGTGACGTCACCACAGGTCCTGTTGCTGCACAGAAGAAGACAGAAGAGATGTCGACTGCGCGATCAAGTGGATTAAGGTGAGTTAAATTATTTAAATTCTGTATTCAGAATGCTATTATTTTCCCTTATAGCCATGTCATAAGAGAAAATAATAATGATCGGGTCTCCATCCCGATTGTCTCCTAGCAACCAGGAGTGAAAATCGCACCGCATCTGCACTTGCTTGCAGATGCTTGTGATTTTCTCGCAACCCCATTCATTTCTATGGGGTCTGTGTTATGTGAAAAACGCACAAAATAGAGCATGCTGCGATTTTCACGCAACGCACAAGTGATGCGTGAAAATCACCGCTCATGTGAACAGCCCCATAGAAATGAATGGGTCGGTATTCAGTGCGGGTGTAATGCGTTCAACTCACGCATCGCACCTGCGCGGAATACTCACCCGTGTGAAAGAGGCCTAAGTCAGGGGAAAAAACTTTGACCATCAAATTGGATCCTGTGTTATCTATATATAGTCATATGTCATTGTAATCTTGCCTGTGATGATAATACGTTGGCTGCTGAGAAGTGATCTCTAGAAAACAGAAAGTATCAATCTACAGCATTAAGAGGCTCAGAGGCCAGGGTGAAAGGGTTCCAATTATTATTGCTATATACAGTGAAATAAAAATGACCAAAAATTAAAAAAAATATGTTTAACATAAAAACCTATGGAGTCATTTTTGAAACTGGTGTAAAGATTTTTCACCACCTTTCATTTTTCACAGCTCCTTTGGAAAATGAAATGAGGAATCTGATTTGTTGCTATGGGCCACTAAGCCAGTTCTACTTTACACCAGTTTGATAAATGACCGCACTAATGTAAACAATAGGTCATTATCTCATGACACATTTGCTGCATGGGGCATCTACTGCATTTCCAAATGCCTCGGATTTTATTCAGATTTCATTTTTCTGTTACATTTCATAGGAATCGTAAAGAAATAAATTGTAGAATGCTGCAGGTATGGAGGTAAAAACTACTAGGGAAGAACATCGTCATACCAGCAGAGTCCTTAGCCTTAGGCCTCTTGCACACAAACGTTGTGTGCCTATGTCCGTATTGCGGCCCGCAAGCACGGATTGGAACCCCGCGGAAGCACTGCGGAGAGCTTCTCTGGTGTTTCTGTCCATGCCTCCGCACCGCACAAAAATAGAACTTGTTCTATTTTTTGCGGCACAGACGGATCACGGACCCATTCAAGTTGAACGGGTCTCGATCCGTCCCGGCTGCATAACGGAACAGATGCATAACGTTCGTTAATAAAACCCTGTCGCTAGTGGTGGATCCGCCGGAGTTGTGAAAAGGCGCAGGCCTCTTCATAACTTCGGCGCATCCAGCGCCAGTTCTTCATGTAAGACAGCAAACTTGCTGGCTTACATTTAGACCATTTTCTATGCCTAGGCGTAGAAAATAATGAATGAAACTGTCTTGCCATCCCGACCCCTTCCACTCCACACCCACTTTTTGAGAAGTCGCAGATTGCGGTGTATTTCAAGTTAATAAATGACCCCCTTAGTGTTCTGTCTCTTTACCTACAGCTGCAGTAGGTGTCTCTGATTTGACTTATATGTTCTAATTTGCAGTTTTACCCATGAAGCATTACCTGAAAAATAAGTCTCCATATGCCATTATGTAAGTAGTACAGCCACCTTCAGCATTGCATCGGAGGTATCTCATCCAGTCAATTAGTACCTCCTGCTCTGTACTGACGAGGTGCAAGAACGCTAAAACCATGCCATCTACAGATGAGTTTGGCTAGTATGAGTAATTTCCATATTTTTTCCCCATGGAGTACTGCCTGAAAAGTAAGTCTGCATTCAGCGCGTTTTTAACATGATTTGGTACTGTTTCTTAAATCTCTATTAGCAGCGTGAACCGCAGACACATTGCTCCATACAGAGCAGCGGCAGTACCTACGTTCCTGCTCTACTGCATTCACACAGAGATTTGTTCCATGCATACATGCTATATAATTCACTAAGGGCTCCTGTTTCAGACTATCTCATCCTGTCGCTGTAGGAACCAACGTACCTGGATGTCCGGGAACAGTTTGGTGGTGGTACAGAGGATTCATTATCTAGCTCCATAAATTTCCTGTACTTGCTAGCCTAGTCGGATATTGCAGCATGCACAATATACAGCTCGGTTTTGTACATCATTTAGAGGAATATGCTGAGAGAAAAGAAAGCAACCTTTTGAAACAAGGACACAATCCATATTATTGATGTATTTCCAATACCATGTGCTAAATGTAAAAGAAAACCAATGCCAAATATTGTTTTCCTCCTCAAAATTAATCAATCATTACAGGCACCATCTGGAATGCTTATAATACCATGTGATTGAATGAATGAACCCGGCTTGTATATGCTGTAACATTCTGGTAGGGTCATTGGAGACGTCTTGTTATATTGTGTCATTAAATATATGTGACAGGTAGCTGGCATGAGAGAACAACCAAACATGTTCTCTATAGCTAATGAGTCTGTTCAGAAGCTTTCATGCTTCCTTCTAAATGACAATTATTCTTGCACTTACAGTTCAGCATCTCAGACAAACAGCGGTCTTTAGTATTTACTAGCATGAAAACAAAGGACTCAGATTTGATTTATTTTAGAAAAACTTCCCTGGGTGCTGCCATAGTGGAGGCAGTGGCGGATCCAGAGCCTGGTCTCGGGAGGGGCACTTCCCCGGGCAATAGGAGATTATGGGGCCCCTGTGTCCCTGCCCACTCTCAAGCCACACCCACACACAGCCCCACCCATATATCGCACCCATACATCTTACATCCAGTGACGTCTCCTTTGATATAGATATTCTCTTTCTTCATCTTCTCCATTCAGACCAGACCGCCATGATGATTTCTTTCAGCCATGTCTCATATCTGCAGAGTTTGACAGACAGACAGACATCTTAGTTTTCTACTTTTTCTCCCATCTTCTCAACATCCAATTATGCACCCCCAATACTGAGACGCTGTGCCCCCTAACACTATACTGTAGATAAACAGATAAACCCCCTGAAAATACTAGTTACACACAGATAGCGCCCCCTTCAATAATTATTGGAAAACAATGATCTAAAAAATAACTGCACCCAGCAAATAGTGCTCCTGACACTAATAGTGTAACCATAATGTCCCCCAAAAAGAACTGTGCTAAGCTGATGCTGTGCAAGGGCGCCCCCACAGTAATAGTGCTCCCCAAAATTTAAACAATAGTAATAATTCTGTGCCAGAGTACACTTAGTAGTAATAGTGCTCCTACAGTGCCCCCAACAGTAATTGTGTCAAAGAAGTAATAATGCTCCCATAGTCCCCCAGTTCTAATAAAGCCCCCTTATAATGTGCAAAAAATGCTCTGTTGTGTGACAATAAAAAATAAATAAATACCTCCTCTTAGTGCCCCAAGTAGAGTCAATGTCCCCAGTGCCCTCATGTGATCCAATGACCCCTATTGTGTGCCACTACAAAAAAACACTTGTAGTGCCCCCAGTTGAACTAAGGTGCCCATAGTGCCCCTATAATTTGTGCCAGTATAAAATATTCCTACATAGTGCTCCCAGAAGATGCCCCATAGTGCTCTTCCCCGTCCTATATAGTGCCCCCAGAAGATGCCCCCCTAGTGCTGCTCCCCATCCCCATAGTGCCCTTCATAATGTGGCAGTATAAAATACCCCTATAGACTGCCCCATATAGATGCCCCCATAATGCTTCTCTCCCCCTTCCCCATAGTGGCACCAAAATGGGTGCCAGTATTAAATGCCCCTATATAATGCCCCCATAGTGCTCTTTTCCCCCCTTCTCCATAGTGCCCCCATAATGTTCCAATATATATGGCCCCCATTAGAGGCCCCCATAGCACTCCCCCCTTCTCCATAGTGCTCCCCCCATAATGTGCCAGAAAATAGGACCCCACCCCCCTTCTTGCCATACTGTACTAAAAAATAATTAAAGCAACAAATACTTATCCTGCGGATGGCGATACATATAAATATGGAGCTGAGCAATTCCATAATGGAAGCGCTCATCTCTCCCTGCCGCCGCCACCGCCGCCGGGCCTGGAATGTTCAGTCCACTGTCCGCCCCTGGCTCTCACTACATTCTCAGGGGGCAATTGCCCTGTTGCCCCCCCCCCGATCCGCCAATGAGTGGAGGCATGCATCTCTTTCCTGTGTTGTCTCTATAGGTCTTGAATCACATGTGTGCACTTTATAGCAGTTGCAATCAATGGGAGTCTGTTGACAGAAAACTGTCGTAGACTATTACAGTATCCATGAAATAATGGAGTGCAGCCCTCTCCAGAGACCACACAAAGTTTATTTAGGCCTCCAGTCATACAATAAATCAACTTGTCCACGCTCTAAAGGTAATGAGATGTAATAGCTCAACAGAAAACAAGGACGAGTCTGCTGTGAATACTCTAGTGGCCACTGTCAAAACATATATTATTTTTTCGTGTTTATATGAATACTAGCAAAAATATGCTTAAAAAAAAAAAAGATTTAACTAGCATGCCTTATTTTGCTAATTCATTCCCTCAGAAACAGGCGATAGATGATTATTTTGTTTGTGATTATTGTAATTTACTTCATTTCAGATAACATGCCCACTGCTAGCATGCGACTACAATACAGTGCACTTTTAGTGGATAGACTGTGTCAATTATGATCATTATGATCATCTTGTTAAGTGTGAATAGAATGTCTGGTAAAAGACAGAGAGGCAATGGATGGCATAACACTGGTGCTGCCAGTGAGAACATGGGTGGCTGTAGCACCAGTAGCAGCACAGTCAGTGACAGACGTCTGGCCAGTAGCAGCAGGCTTCAGTTGTCCTTTGCCAGTGGTGTATTATTGGGGGAGGAAGTCGATGACAGTGTGAACTGGACAACTCATCATCTCAGTCACATCAAGCTGATGGTGATGTTACATCTTAGTATTACACCTTGCCTTTGACCCAGGGTTCAGTGCCTGCCTCCAACTCCTCCACAACAGGTAATTTGAGGCCCATAGAAGCTTTTCCTTTCTGTCTTTGCTGTCTTCAATGACCCCACCTAGAAGAACGCCTTCTGCTCTCCTAAGAAATAACACAACAGGTGCTAAGGAAGATACTCTAATTCCTGTTGAAGAGTTATATTAGAACACTCAGTATTTGGACTGCTATGAGTAGGAGGCTCAGGCGGAGGAGGGAGACATAATGACTGAAATGTATAGTTGTATTGGTGGTTGCAGTAATGACATTTGTAGCCATGGTGGTGGTAATGGTAGGGGTACTGGTAGTCATAGTGGTAGTGGCAACAGAGATTAGAATCATAATGGGGGACAAGGAGACCATACACAGCCTGAGAAAAGTTATGGGAATAATGATTGTGTATGGGACAGGACCGTAAACCAGATCAGGGTGACATGGAGGTGATGACATTTAATAATTTATTTAATGCACTTATATAACGCTGCTATAGTCCACAACACTTTACAGACATAAGCTTCAAGCTGTCCCCAATGGGGCTCACAGTCTAAGTTCCCCATCAGTATGTCTTTGGAGTGTGGGAAGAAACCCACACAAACACAGGGAGAACATACAAACTCCATGCAGATGTTGTCCTTGGTCAGATTTGAACCTAGAACTGAAAGACATCAGTGCTAAGTACCACTGAGTCACCAGGGGGGTAGCAGGAATAAATGGTAGAGGCAATATATAGCCTGTCCATCCCAAAAAATGTCTGGGGCAGATCTGCTTTTGCTCAGCATGTTGCTGCTGTTGAGTAGGGTAAAAAAAAAATTGCTATCAAAACTAGAGCAAGCTTGTTTGATCGCAACGCTTTAGGGTGTCTTCTATGTGGGAATCTTATTTCAACATTGCCAACAAAACCCTTGCTGTGTGCAAGCTATGCAGGTAGAGAATAAGATGTGACTGTTTCGGCACAAATGTAGGATCTAGGGTTCTCCTTCGACATATGATTTGGCATCACAAGCTCACAAGAGAAAATCAAAGTGGTATTCAATGTGAGCAAGGCTGTCTTCCTCTCATCTGTAATCATTCTAGTAGCCAGGCCACATTGTTGCAGTGCCCTGGAGCAAGCGTACTTTGGACTTTGAACATTTTTGGACATCTAACCTTATTGCTACTGTGCAAAGCCATCAGCTCTCTATTGCACTTTGAAGGGTTAACTTGAACAGTGATTTATGCTATTGTGTGCACTTGTACTGTTTCATATTGTTGAACTGCATTTATATTTTTATGGTAATATATCCTGTTCATTTGCACTGTTATTACATTATAGCTGCACTGAGCAAAAGGTTATGCACAGCCAGCTAATACTGAGAGACTTTATGACTTACTATCTATACAAAGTTTTGGAGGGAAAACCAGACACACTGACCTTCTGACTGGTTTAGCTCTGTTTCCTATGTATGAAGACTTGTTTATGTCTGGATAAACTGCTTATTCATTCCCATATGCTTGCAAAACGCTATGCAAGTCTATGATAGACATAAATTGTAACAATGTTTCTTTTTTGTCTGTACTTCTTCACTCCACCCTTCGCTCTAGAAGGTTCTACTTGAAACTGTATATAATGAGAGCAATCAGAGCCCCTAGTTGTCTGCAGACAGGGGCATCTGTTTAGTAGAAGAGACCCTGCTATTCAGCTGATAGGGATCAGTGTTGTGGAGGCGAAGACTCTGCCAGATTGTATGATTAACCATAAGGGCTCATGCACACGACAGTATTGCTTTTTCATTGTTTTGCGGTCCGTTTTTTACGGATCCGTTCAGTTTTTTGTTTCTGTTGTGTTTACGCTTCCTTTCCGTTTTTCTGTTACGTTTTTCCATATGCCATATACAGTATACAGTAAATTACATCAGCAAAAATGGAACGGATACGGAAGACATACGGATGCATTTCCATATGTGTTCAGTTTTTTTTTGCTGACCCATTGACTTGAATGGAGCCAAGCACCGTGATTTGCGGACAAGAATAGGACATGTTCTATCTTTTTACACCACGGAAATACTGAAACGGAATGCACACGGAGACACTTCAGTATTTTTTGCTGAACCATTGAAATGAATGGTTCAGTATATGTTCCGCATACTGAACTAAAAAAACGTCCAGTATACTGAACGCAAAATGCTGTCGTGTGCATGAGCCCTAAGAACGTGCTGAGATGGGGATGCTGAGCCACAGATCTCGTTTACCAGCTTGTTGACCATGGAACCAGATGTAAAACTAAACTACAGACCCTTTGGCCAGTATACCAGTCTTCTGAGAGAGAGGAACATCTAGCTCAGGCCTTTCTTCAGCATGAGATCTTCTTTTGTCAGAGAGGAGACTGAAGAACCTAGCTTAGTGCCTTGCCTCTATTGTTTTGCACCTGAGTTCCTCCAGTAAACAATAACACTGGTTAACTGCAAAACCTGACTCTCTAAACTTATTTTCCATTGGGGTGCACCAAGCCTTTCATTTCTTCCAGAGAGCAGCAACATGTAGTGACACCTCAACAGTGTCCAGGAACCTGGAGTAGCATTGGGGCCACCCCAACCTAGGCACTACATTTTCAACATGATGGATCCCAATGCCGGAAAAACTAAAACGCTAGGGTGAAAGTAGCCTTACAACTGATGAGCTTAGGCAAGAGAAGGCATGTAGATTAGTTGTTATTGTGCATCCAGGAGGGTTATGCAACCAGTTGTTTTAGACAGTGAACCTTGTAATAATCGCAGCAAACTAAGCTTTAAACAGATAGGAATCAATTGTGGCATTAATGTAAAGTGAGGGACAGAGAAAGCAATATAATAAAATCTCTATGAAATTTAGGAATATTGTGTGAGTGTGTGTGAGAATAATTATGGGCTGTGTACACTCCTCCCCTTCCCCTTTAAAGAGGGGACAGGCAGGGTCATCTCAGACCTTAGGTGGAAGAGGTCACTCTCTGAATAAGGGTACTTTCACACTAGCGGCAGGGGAGTCCGGCAGGCTGTTCCAGCAGGTGAACAGCCTGTCGGATCCGTCCTGCCGCTAGTTCACATGTGCCCGCGGACTGCCGCTCCGTCCCCATTGACTATAATGGGGGTAGGGGGCAGAGTTCCGGCTGCAGCATGGCAGCACATGGCTAGAGGCAGCCGGACTAAAAGTACTGCATGCAGTACTTTTAGTCTGGCTACCTCTCGCCATGCGCTGCCCGAGCTCCGCCCCCGCCCCCATTATAGTCAATGGGGACGGCACGGCAGGACGGATCCGACAGGCTGTTCACATGCTGAACAGCCTGCTGGACTCCCCTTACGCTAGTGTGAAACTAGCCTAAGGCGATATCAGCTTTTAACTGCAGGGATATAATAAAACATCTACCACAGATAATTGAGCACTTTGTTCTCCCTAGTGATCTCAAATGTTGCCACAAAGTTTTATAATTATGATCGGCAGTAAGCGATCTGAGGCTAATCTGTAAACGATCTGAGGCTAGTCTGCATCCAATAAAGTAATGCACTTTGAGTTCTCTTGCTCATCAACAATCATAAGAAATCACACATTGGCAAAAAAGCGTCAGTGGCAGCAAAAGGACACTAGCCAGATACGGTATGCATGGCCTGCCTATCTGTCCCCTCATATATCATAACCAATACAAATATCTTACAGTTTTAATCTCAAATGTGGGTCTTAATTATTTTATAATTTTTTCAATAATGGTTGAGGTTTTTTTTTTTTTTTTTTTTATCTGGGGATACCTAATAAAGGGATTTATTTGGCTTATTACTGATTGAGTTTGTGGGTAGATATTCATGTGGGTTCCCCACAATCAGGATTTTGTGCTAGTTTGGAACAAAACTTGTGGCACATCCAGCAGTATTAAATATAAATTCTGGCACCAGATTAGGAAATATTGTGCGGCCACTAATTCGCACTAGCAGACACTTATGAATACGGTGTCCACTGTAAGATTCAGGCTTGATGTGTAGCCTAGTGGTTATTTAGGTTCAGTAGGTCATGGTGTCTGAGCTGTAGTCCCTCACCTTGCAGCAGTGTCTGTAAAGCTGTGATTTCACTCTGCTGCCTTGACAGACTGATGCTTTCTGGAAGCTGAGTTTGTGATTCTGCAGATCTTTCTGTATTGTTGGTATCACAGGAGAACTGGATCTTGTTTCTGAATATCTCTCTGGAGTGTTGGTCTTATAGGAGAATTGGACATGTTCCTAGTAGTAGGAGCTCCACATGTGCCTCCCCATTCCTTGCTGTCTGGACTGGAACTCCCCCTCTTGGTAGGAATTAGGACCAGCCCACTGTCACCAAAAGGAGAGGACCAGGGTGCTAAGCCCTGTTCCTGCTGACTGTTGCCTACCATACCTTCCCTAGCTGGAATAGAGGCATAAACACATTAAAATACATAACAATACAAAATAATATACAATAAACATTTGCAGATACCCCCAAGTCTGGGGTACTGCAACAGCTACACATCACCTGCCTTGTCTATCATGTTCCACAGTATGCTACTGCTGTTGCTACTATTACTACTACACAACCACATATCTTCTTTCTTATCCATTATTTTCCAAACAGTGCTGCTTCTGGAAAACATACACTGCACAGTATAACAAACCTAATAGATAAATAGATCTATCATCTTATGGTGTTATTTTAAAGAAAATATCATAAGATATCTGTTGTTAAGCCCCAAAAATGGATATACCACCATGTGTACAGTCGTGACTCGTGGCCAAAAGTTGAGAATGATACAAATATTAGTTTTCACAAAGTTTGCTGCTAAACTGCTTTTAGATCTTTGTTTCAGTTGTTTCTGTGATGTAGTGAAATATAATTACACGCACTTCATATATTTCAAAAGCTTTTATCAACAATAGCATGACATTTATGCAAAAAGTCAGTATTTGCAGTGTTGGCCCTTCTTTTTCAGGACCTCTGCAATTCGACTGGGCATGCTCTCAATCAACTTCTGGGCCAATTCCTGACTGATAGCAACCCATTCTTTCATAATCACTTCTTGGACTTTGTCAGAATTAGTGGGTTTTTGTTTGTCCACCCGCCTCTTGAGGATTGACCACAAGTTCTCAATGGGATTAAGATCTGGGGAGTTTCCAGGCCATGGACCCAAAATGTCAATGTTTTGGTCCCCGAGCCACTTAGTTATCACTTTTGCCTTATGGCACGGTGCTCCATCGTGCTGGAAAATGCATTGTTCTTCACCAAACTGTTGTTGGATTGTTGGAAGAAGTTGCTGTTGGAGGGTGTTTTGGTACAATTCTTTATTCATGACTGTGTTTTTGGGCAAAATTGTGAGTGAGCCCACTCCCTTGGATGAGAAGCTACCCCACACATAAATGGTCTCAGGATGCTTTACTGTTGGCATGACACAGGACTGATGGTAGCGCTCACCTTTTTCTTCTCCGGACAAGCCTTTTTCCTGATGCCCCAAACAATCGGAAAGAGGCTTCATCGGAGAATATGACTTTGCACCAGTTCTCAGCAGTCTATTCACCATATTTTCTGTGTTTTTAACCCCTTCCTGACATCTGTCAGAGCCGTACCAGAGTGCAGCAAACGCCATAGCTGCCGAGTGCCTGTTTCACACAGCAGACATCCAGGACTAATATCTGCGATCAGTAATAATGAATTAACCCCACCAGAGCGTTTAGCTTGGGGGGAAGCATGGGGGCAATGACACCATAGGTTTACATAATTAGGATTGAAGTAGGATCCATGTCTCTTTCCCCTGTTTGTCTTTTCCCGCCCTTTTTTCTATTACAGGTACATTTACCTCAGAAAAATGTGTTACCTGTAGTCTAGAAGATTCCTGCTGTACAAGTGAAGAGCGCAGCTGATTGGTGCTGGCTGTTGCTGGGGGAGATTTCCAGCCCTCTGATTTGTTGTTGGTTTAGTGGCGGGAAGCTGTTCCCCTTTATATTTACAGGTTCGGCAGAGCTGGCTCAGATGTGCCTGAAGAACTGACCAGCGTGGGACATGGAAGAACTCCTGCAGCAGCTGATGAAGAGAGCGGGGTCCGCCGGCGGAGAAGAGTGGCTGCGGAGCTGTTTGAAGATGCCGGCGCTGCTGCTATCAAGCCCACCTGAAGTGCTGACATCACCGCCGAGCTCGTCTGTACCGCCGCTGGAGTCCCCGATGTTACCGCCGCCGCCGCTGTCTCTGGAGCCGCCGCCGCCAGCTGTTGAAGAAAGTCCGGTTCCAGCATGGGGAAGCCGTCCGAAGCTGCGCACCACCAGAGGATCCAGCAGCCGTTTCCGGAGGGAGGAGGCTGCAGCACTACCCAGCAAAAGAGCTAGAAGTGCAGGGAGCGCTTGTACTCCTCCCCCGGGGGCGGGGCGTCGGCGCAGCACCAATCGGAGAAGAGCAGCTTCTCAGAGAGGCCGGCAGTCCTCCAGGATCAGAGAGTCTGGAAGGCAGAGTGGCAGTTCCTATACAGAAGCTGTTCTCACTGGTGTGGAACGTCATCAGGATGCTGCCACTGAGGAGCTGCAGCAGGAAGTGGAGCAGCAGATCCTGCAGGATGATTTACAGGGGCTGCCTGTTGAGAGGCTCCCACCTCTGCTGGTTGAGCCATCTCCGGGCCCCCTGGGAAGATCACCACACCTATCATCTGCTGCCTATGGTCCACGCCAGGAAGGACAGCCAGTGGGTGAGAACATCAATGTTGTTCCCTTGTCTGAGTCGTCTGTGTTAAATGGTTTGGTTAAGCTGCTAGCTGAGTTTTCTAGCAGGCATATGGTTCATGCTGCTTCAGATGTCTGGAGCAGTGGTCAAAGTACGGCGGTTACTCCGTCTGGTAGTAATGCTGGTGGTAATGCTGGTGGTAATGCTGGTGGTAATGCTGGTAGTAATGCTGTGTCATGGTCTTACCTTCTCACTGTTCTCCTTCGTTTGACATGTGCTGGCGGCCATCTTGGTTTCTGGGTTTCTTGTAGCCTCCCACCCTGCGGCTCCTCCTTCCCACTGGGAGGAGCTGGATGCCTAGCTCATATATATAGAAGGTCTGTGGCTTCAGTTCCTTGCTTGGTCCTCCTGTGTGCACATGCTTCAAAGACTGCTGCTGCTTCTGGTTCCTGATCCTGGCCTCGTCTGACTACCCCGTTGGTTCCCGATCCTGGCTTCGTCTGACTACCCCGTTGGTTCCTGATCCTGGCTACGTCTGACTACCCTCCTGGTTCCTGACCTCCGTCTACGCAAGACCCTGCTTCAGTTTAGCCATCCGTTTGGACTTTAGCTACGGCTTGATTTTCAATAAAGCCTTCTTATTCCACCTATTTCTGTTGTACGTCTGGTTCATGGTTCCATGACATTAGGACCAAGCCATGAATTCTGACGGTACAGGGCCATCCTCGCTACCTATGCTGGTTGCCAGACTTGATCAGCAGGATCACCTGTTGGGTCGGTTCGCTGTGGCGTTACAAACCCTGCTTGAACGCACGGCTCATTTAGCTTCCGTTGCCGATGGGTCGGTTGTCGCTCCTGGGCCCGCTCCTACTGCCGCTCCGGTTGTTGCGCCAGAGTCTACCCCGACACCTGTTGCTGCACCTGCGGTGTTTCGGGGTATGACCGGTTCTGCCCCCCTTCCACAGCGCTTTGGGGGAGAGCCAACTCAGTGCCGAGGTTTCCTTAACCAGGTGGCCATTTATTTCGAGTTGCTGCCACATGCCTTTCCTACTGAGAGATCAAAGGTGGGCTTCTTGATCTCGCTGCTCTCGGACAAGGCCTTGGCCTGGGCCAGCCCTTTATGGGAGAACAACAATCCGGTGGTTGCCGAGTTTTCCGGTTTTGTTGCTTCTCTTCGGAAGGTATTCGATGTGCCGGCTCGTGCTGCCTCTGCTGCGAAGCTCCTTATGTCCATCAGACAGGGTTCACGATCCGTAGCTGAATACGCCATTGAGTTTCGTACCCTGGCAGCAGAGGTGGGCTGGAATAATGAGGCTCTGGTCGCTGCTTTCTCTCATGGTCTCTCGGATGCCTTGAAGGATGAGATTGCAGCCAAGGACCTACCAGTGGAGCTCGAGTCCCTTATTTCTTTCCTGATTTTGATTGACACCAGACTCAGGGAGAGACCTTCCTTTAAGGAGAGCCTGCGGAGGCCTTCTAACAGATTGGCGCCTACGTTTGCTGTCCCACCCGTGCCTCCCTCTCCTCCCACGCCTCCTGGGGATGACTGGTCTGGGGGTCAACCCATCCAGCTGGGGGTTGCTCGCCTGTCCGAGGGGGAGAGGGTACTCCGGAGACGCGAGGGCCGATGCATGTACTGTGGTCTCGGTGGGCATTTTCGGTTGGCATGCCCGAACCGTCCGGGAAACGCTCGCACCTGAGATCCTGTCGGGGGCAGATCTTGGGTGGAGTCTCCTCGTCCCCGGTTTCCCGTGTTGACAAACCACTGATTACTGTTGTCCTCTCCTGGGTCGGGGGCTCGGTGACGACCCAGGCGTTGGTGGACTCTGGTGCTGGTGGCTTGTTCATTGATAGTGTGTTCGCCGCCGCCAATTCCATTCCTCTGCAGCCTCGAGGTTCCCCACTGGCTCTTGAGGCGATAGACGGCAGACCCCTTCTGCCGCCACACGTGACTCAGGAGACCCTTCCAGTGGGGATGGCCATTGGTGCCGTTCACAGAGAGTCGGTCTGTCTCCAGGTTATTTAGTCTCCACACTACTCGGTGGTCTTGGGGTACCCCTGGCTCCAGAAGCATAATCCGACTTTCGATTGGAGATCGGCCGAGATCCTCTCGTGGTCACCGCAGTGTGGGGCTAGTTGCATCCATGGGCCTGTCAAGTTGCTGTGTACTTCCTCGGACTCTCTGTTGCCTCCTGAATACGAGGAGTACCGGGATGTATTCGATAAAGTGCGTGCGGTTGCCCTACCTCCGCACCGCCCATACGATTGTGCCATAGAGTTACAATCTGGTGCCGTTCCTCCTCGTGGCAAAGTCTATCCACTGTCGGTAGCGGAGAATGAGGCCATGGAGGAGTACGTGAGGGAGGCGCTTTCACGCGGACACATTCGCAAATCCTCGTCCCCGGCAGGGGCTGGATTTTTCTTTGTGAAAAAGAAGGGCGGTGAGTTGAGGCCTTGCATCGACTACAGGGGTCTCAATCGCATCACGATCAAGAACGCTTACCCGATACCCTTGATTTCCGAGCTGTTCGATCGCCTCAAAGGGGCCACGGTCTTTACCAAACTCGACCTGAGGGCGGCATATAACCTGGTAAGGATCAAGGCGGGCGATGAGTGGAAGACCGCGTTTAACACCAGGACCGGTCATTATGAATCCTTGGTTATGCCCTTTGGGTTGTGCAATGCGCCCGCAGTCTTCCAGGAATTCATCAACGATGTTTTCCGTGACCTGTTGCAGCAGTGTGTGGTGGTCTATTTGGATGACATCTTGGTATATTCTGCATCCATGGAGGCCCACATTCTGGATGTCAGACGAGTGTTGCAACGCTTACGAGAGAACAAGCTGTTCGGTAAGCTTGAGAAATGCGAATTTCACCGATCCCAGGTAACCTTCTTAGGTTACATCATTTCCGCTGAGGGGTTCTCCATGGATCCTGAGAAGGTTTCGGCTGTCTTACAGTGGCCCCAGCCCAGTGGGCTTCGTGCCCTGCAGCGCTTTTTGGGCTTCGCCAATTATTATCGGAAGTTCATCAGGGACTTTTCCATGCTAGCCAAGCCTCTCACGGATCTGACCAGGAAGGGCAGTAATCCTCAGGTCTGGCCGCTCGAGGCCATCCGAGCTTTTGAGGCTCTAAAGTCCGCCTTTGTGTCGGCTCCGATTCTGTCGCATCCCAACCCTGGGTTGCCTTTTGTCCTCGAGGTGGACGCGTCTGAGACGGGAGTAGGCGCCCTCCTGTCTCAGCGTAGAACACCAGAGGGTCCTCTGCTTCCTTGTGGGTTTTACTCCCGGAAACTGTCTTCCGCGGAGTGCAACTATCAGATTGGTGACAGGGAGTTATTGGCCATCGTGCAGGCCCTTAAAGAATGGAGGCACTTGCTCGAGGGCTCGGTGGTTCCGGTTCTCATCCTGACGGACCACAAGAATCTGACCTACCTCTCTGAGGCCAAGAGATTGACACCACGTCAGGCCAGATGGGCTCTGTTCTTGTCACGTTTTAATTACGTGGTCTCCTACCTACCCGGCTCCAAGAACATCAGAGCGGATGCCCTATCACGGCAGTACTCCGAGCTGTCCGGGGAGGAGTCGATTCCGACTACGGTCATACCCCCGAATCAGATCCTGGCTGCTATTCGCACCAGCCTGACCTCTCCTCTGGGTGAGCAGATTTTGGCGGCTCAATCTGGTGCTCCCTCTGGGAGACCCAACGGCAGATGTTTTGTGCCTGAGGAGTTGCGCACTCGGTTGTTGCGAACCTACCATAACTCCAAGGCCGCGGGGCACCCTGGAAAGAATCAGCTGTCCTGGGCGGTTTCACGTCTGTTCTGGTGGCCTTCTCTACGTTCCGACATCGCCGCATATGTAGCGGCATGCTCCGTTTGTGCCCAGAGTAAGTCCCCTCGGCACCTTCCGTTGGGCCTTTTGCAACCCATAGCCACCGGGGAGCGTCCATGGTCACACCTGGGGATGGATTTCATTGTGGACCTTCCTGCATCCCGAGGCCATACGGTCATTCTCATGATTGTGGATCGGTTTTCCAAAATGTGCCACTGTGTTCCTCTCAAGAAGTTACCCTCTGCACAAGAGTTGGCTTCGATTTTTGCCAGGGAGGTCATCCGGTTGCACGGTTTGCCCAAGGAGATTGTGTCGGATCGGGGGAGTCAGTTTGTGTCCAGGTTCTGGCGCGCCTTTTGCTCCCAGTTGGGGATTCATCTCTCTTTCTCCTCGGCCTACCACCCTCAGTCCAATGGGGCCGCAGAAAGATCCAATCAGGCCTTGGAGCAATTCCTTCGTTGCTATGTCTCCGATCACCAAGACAATTGGGTTGACCTCCTGCCTTGGGCTGAGTTTGCCAGGAACACGGCGGTGAACTCTTCCTCTGGGACGTCTCCCTTCATGGCCAATTATGGGTTCCAACCTGCCGTGTTACCGGAGGTATTCTCTCCCCAGGATACTCCGGCTGTGGAGGATCACCTTTCCGTCCTACGTACTTCTTGGGTACAGATCCAGAGGTCCCTTGAGGTCTCTGCGCAACGCCAGAGACTCCAGGCTAATCGCAGACGAGCGCCCGCTCCTTCCTACCAGGTCGGAGACAGTGTATGGTTGTCCACCCGCAACCTCAACCTTCGAGTGCCCACTCCCAAGCTGGCGCCTCGCTTTGTTGGTCCCTTCCGAGTGCTTCACAGGGTAAACCCGGTAGCCTATGCCCTTGCGCTTCCTCCTGGCATGCGGATCTCCAACGTGTTTCATGTCTCCCTGTTGAAGCCATTGGTGTGTAATCGTTTCACTTCCTCGGTTCCTCGGCCCCGTCCGGTCCAAGTGGGCAATCGTGAGGAATATGAGGTGAGCAATATCCTGGACTCACGCCTGGTCCGCGGTCGGTTGCAGTTTTTGGTCCATTGGCGTGGTTATGGTCCAGAGGAGCGTTCCTGGGTTCCCTCCACAGATGTCCATGCTCCTGCGTTGCTCCGAGCCTTCCACGCACGCTTCCCTCTGAAACCGTTCCTTACTCCGCGGAGGAGGGGCCCTTGAGGGGGAGGTACTGTCATGGTCTTACCTTCTCACTGTTCTCCTTCGTTTGACATGTGCTGGCGGCCATCTTGGTTTCTGGGTTTCTTGTAGCCTCCCACCCTGCGGCTCCTCCTTCCCACTGGGAGGAGCTGGATGCCTAGCTCATATATATAGAAGGTCTGTGGCTTCAGTTCCTTGCTTGGTCCTCCTGTGTGCACATGCTTCAAAGACTGCTGCTGCTTCTGGTTCCTGATCCTGGCCTCGTCTGACTACCCCGTTGGTTCCCGATCCTGGCTTCGTCTGACTACCCCGTTGGTTCCTGATCCTGGCTACGTCTGACTACCCTCCTGGTTCCTGACCTCCGTCTACGCAAGACCCTGCTTCAGTTTAGCCATCCGTTTGGACTTTAGCTACGGCTTGATTTTCAATAAAGCCTTCTTATTCCACCTATTTCTGTTGTACGTCTGGTTCATGGTTCCATGACATGCTGGTAGTAATGCTGTTAGTGTGGTGCCTGTGCTGGAGAGAGGCGCAGGGGTTAAGGAGACTTGTTTAAAGGAGGCACTTGCTTGTGAAGTGTCTCCTTTAGGTTATCATCTTAGTGCGACTATGAAGGAGCGTATTTGGCGGATGGAATACGTGGAATTAATGGCGTTATTACCGTCCGCCAAAGATAGTGCTTTCAAGAAAGATGAGAAAATAGAAGATGATAAGAAACGTTTTCCCCCTAGATCATTTAATAATTGGCTTCAGGCATTTTGTGTTTATGCTGCGGTTTTGGGGGAGAAGCACTCTGAGCTGTGTTCAGGACTTTTCCAGCATTTGGACATTGTTACTGAAGCCTATAGGAATTTTGGCGGGATGGCTTGGTTTCATTACGATGAGACATTCCGCCAAAAGCTAGCTGTCCATCCATCCCTTAAATGGGGTGTGAAGGACATTGGGCTATGGGTAAATTTAATGTTGCCGCAAAAAACTATACCGGCAAAACCGCCGGCGTCGGCTCAGACTGTTATGAGGAAAGGCGTTTGCTTTGCTTATAACGAGTCTACCTGTAAATGGTTAAATAATTGCCGTTTTAGACATGAATGTTCTTTTTGTGGGGGGTTCCATCCTATGTCCCGTTGCTTTAAAAGGAACTCCCAGTCAGGCCAGCAGCAGCCAAACGTCAGGGAACAGGTGGCAAAAAGCGTGGAGTCCAGTGAAGTTAGCAGAAATGCAGCCATGGCTCGCTCTCTATCCAGACCGTCAGAAAGCTGATTTAATTTTTTATGGGTTTTTATATGGTTTTGAAGTTCCACTTTTTTCTGGCGTTGGCTGCTGTTGGGTTGAGAACTTAAAATCTGTGATTTTACATAAAGAGGTAGTTCGTAGTAAGATTCAGAAGGAGCTTGATTTGGGGAGGATTGAGGGCCCCTTTTTAGAGCCGCCGTTTGCTAATTTTAGGCTTTCTCCTTTGGGCGTTGTGCCAAAGAAGGAGCCTGGAGATTTCAGGTTGATTCATCACCTGTCGTTCCCAGAAAAAAGCTCTTTGAACGATATGGTGGATAAATCTGAGGCCTCTGTTTCATATGCCTCCTTTGATAATGCACTAGCTTTAGTCAGGACTTTTGGTAAGGATGCCCTGTTAGCTAAGGCTGATATTAAATCTGCATTTCGTTTATTGCCTGTTTGTCCAGACGGCTTCAACTCACTAGGTTTTCAGTTTGACGGTTATTTTTATTTTGATAAATGCCTGCCAATGGGTTTTTCACTGTCCTGTTATTACTTTGAAGCATTTTCAACTTTTATTCAATGGGTTGTTGAGTATGATGTAAGT
The DNA here is from genome assembly GCF_014858855.1 of Bufo gargarizans. Classification (NCBI taxonomy): domain Eukaryota; kingdom Metazoa; phylum Chordata; class Amphibia; order Anura; family Bufonidae; genus Bufo; species Bufo gargarizans. The sequence goes on from NC_058081.1 coordinate 350,037,503, forward strand.
TTTAATGGGGTTCTTCATTACTTAGATGATTTTTTATTTGTTGGTTCTTCTAATTCTAGTACTTGTTCAGATTTGTTAAGTAGGTTTTTGGATATTTGTTCTTGTTTTAGGATTCCAGTAGCGGAAGAGAAGACGGTTGGTCCGTGTTGTTGTTTAGAGTTTCTTGGGATAGTTATCGACTCTAGTCGCATGGAGTTTCGACTGTCAGAGGCGAAATTGGAAAAAATTCGGGTGTTACTTTTGCTTTTGTTAAGTAAGAAAAAATGTACTCTTAGAGATATGCAATCTCTTCTGGGGTCACTTAATTTTGCTTGTAGGGTTATCCCCATTGGTAGAGTTTTTTCTAGTAGATTATATTTTTCAACTAGGGGCCTTAAGTCTCCTAATTCCCACATTCGGTTGACTAAATGTTTGAAGGAGGATATGGGTGTTTGGTTTGAATTCCTACAGGAATTTAATGGTTCTAGTTGTTGGCAGGAGGAATTTTCGAGTTCTGACGCTTTGGGTTTATTTACGGATGCGGCCGGTAGCTGTGGATATGGGGCTTTTTGGAATGGTAAATGGTCGGCTGAGAGGTGGCCGGCTTCTTGGGTTGTTAATGGTCTTACAAGGAATATTGTTCTATTAGAGCTTTTTCCAGTAATTGCTGCTGTTGTTCTATGGGGATATGATTTTAAGGATAAAAGGATATTATTACACACGGATAACAAAGGGGTTTGTTTTGCGATCAATACTCTTTCGTCCAAATGTGATGTAGTTGTAAAATTATTAAGGCATTTAGTTCTGTTGTGTATGAAGTTTAATATATGGATCAAAGCGAAATATATTGTAGGGTCATCTAATGTGTTGGCTGATTCTTTGTCTCGTTCACAGTTCCTGAGGTTCCGGGAATTAGCTCCGGAGGCGGATCTGGATGGGAGCCCATGTCCTCAACATCTGTGGGGCTTGATTTGGGACTGATGTCTGAAGCTATTGAGAGGTCCTTGGCCCCGAGAACATGGGCAGCTTACTCTGCCGCATGGCGGGATTGGTGGTATTTTTTAAATGCTTGCTCAATGGATATTAAAGGGGATGTTTTAAGTTGCGGTGTATTGTTTGTTACTAGCTTATTTAATAGGAAATTGGCGGCTTCATCTGTGGCGAAAGTAGTGGCTGGCGTGTCATTTTTTCAGAAACTGCGGGGTGAGAGGCCGTTATCTTCCTTTTTTCAGATTAAGCAGGCTCTGAAGGGTTACAAGAAAGGTATTGGTAAGTTGGATGCTAGGAGGCCAATTTCTATCTCTTTATTGGGGCAGCTTTGTAAAGTTTTGTCTGACGTGTGTAGGGACCAGGGTGAAATATTGCTTTTTCGTACGGCTTTTGTGTTAGCCTTTTTCGGGGCTTTTAGGATTAGTGAGTTAGTTGCGGCAAGCCGTAATAGTGTGTCAGGTTTGGGTTTTTCTGATGTTATGGTGAGTAATGATAAAGTTGAGATTCTTGTTAGGAAGTCAAAAACTGATCAGTATGGTAGGGGTCAAGTAGTTAGTTTACATTCTTGGGTGGGTTCTGAATTTTGTCCGGTTAAATTGGTAAGGTGTTTGTATGAGATGCATCCCTCTAAGTGTGGTTCCTTTTTAATGCACCAGGATTCCTCCCCTCTCACTAAATTTCAGTTCAGCGCAATTTTTAAAAAATGTTTGGGGAAATTGGGCCTTAGTTCTGCAAAATTCTCGTCGCATTCTTTTAGGATAGGTGCTGCGACGGAGGCTGCCAGGTTTGGGCTGGATGATTCAGTAGTTAAAAGAATTGGGAGGTGGGAATCTAATAGGTTTAAAATTTATGTTAGGCCGAATTTAATGCTGCCAGTCTGAATGCTTTTCTATTTTTGCAGGAAGTCAGTTTGTGATTTGGATTGTGGGACATTCATTTGTTTTTTGGGCTCAGAAGCGAGCTGAAAAAAGAATATACTCAGAGAATTTGTCGTTTAATACATCTGACGTTCTTATTCTTTGGCAAGGTGTTAGAGGGTTGTGTTGGAAAGGGTTAATGGATGAAATTAATAAGCTTATTAAAAAATGGCCTGTTCCTCATTTGGTTATCATTCATCTTGGGGGGAATGATTTAGGTAGGATAAGGACCTGTGAGTTACTGTGGGTCATGAAGAGGGACCTGGCCTTATTACATCATAGTCTTCCTAGTACTAACTTAGTTTTTTCAGAGATTGTCCCTCGCTTAGTTTAGTCCGGGAGGGATGGTAAATTTATGGAAAAAATCCGGAAAAGAGTGAACAGGGCCCTTGAAAAATTTCTCCCTTTAGTGGGCGGTTTTAGTTATAGGCATTCAGACTTGGAGGGTTTTTTGCCTGGCCTTTTTAGATCCGATAATGTTCATCTTTCTGAGGTAGGGATTGATATTTTTAACTTGGGTTTTCAGAATATAGTGGAGAAATGGCTGCTGTTTTGTGGGGGGCCTCGCCTATGTTAGGGGTGGCTTGTGGGGTAGTGTCGCTCAGCTCATGCTGAGTGGATCTTGGTCTTTATATGGTTAATTTATTATTGGTCTTTTGGTATCGGTTATTATGGTATTTTAAAATTAATTTATTTATTTATTTATGGTTGTTAAATAATTTTAAGTGACCCTTAATAAAGCTCAGCGGCCATTTCCTCCACTATGTTGTTGGTGTCAATCATTTATTAGCGTTAAGTTAGTATTAGAGTGTGTCATTTGCCCCCATGAATTAACCCCACCAGAGCGTTTAGCTTGGGGGGAAGCATGGGGGCAATGACACCATAGGTTTACATAATTAGGATTGAAGTAGGATCCATGTCTCTTTCCCCTGTTTGTCTTTTCCCGCCCTTTTTTCTATTACAGGTACATTTACCTCAGAAAAATGTGTTACCTGTAGTCTAGAAGATTCCTGCTGTACAAGTGAAGAGCGCAGCTGATTGGTGCTGGCTGTTGCTGGGGGAGATTTCCAGCCCTCTGATTTGTTGTTGGTTTAGTGGCGGGAAGCTGTTCCCCTTTATATTTACAGGTTCGGCAGAGCTGGCTCAGATGTGCCTGAAGAACTGACCAGCGTCCCACCCCCCCTTCCCTTATTTTCGCACTGTGTCACCTGTCGCTGGGCTTTATTAGAGGGGTAGTGTCGCTCAGCTCATGCTGAGTGGATCTTGGTCTTTATATGGTTAATTTATTATTGGTCTTTTGGTATTGGTTATTATGGTATTTTAAAATTAATTTATTTATTTATGGTTGTTAAATAATTTTAAGTGACCCTTAATAAAGCTCAGCGGCCATTTCCTCCACTATGTTGTTGGTGTCAATCATTTATTAGCGTTAAGTTAGTATTAGAGTGTGTCATTTGCCCCCATGTCGATTGTGTGTATTGAACCCAGAAAACCCCTTTAATGTGGTGTGGTTGTAATTGTACTGACCCAGAGAATGAAGGGAACAGGTAGGTTTGGAATGCCATAAAAGCATAAAACTGTGGTGGAATCGCATTTTTTTCCAACTACGACCCATTTGGAGTGTTTTTCCAGCTTCCCACGACTACATCATATGCAATATTAAATGGTCGCATTAGAAAGTACAACTTGTCCTGCAAAAAACAAACCCACAGATGGCTATGTGAACTAAAAAATAAAAAAGTTATGGCTCTGGGAAGGCAGAGAATAAAAACAAAAAAAGGAAAAAAGAAAATCATCATGTCAGAAGGAGTTAACCAAGCTGTGTGTTACCACCTGATACCATCCAGTTATCTATAGGCATATACAGTATATATATTGCAGTAACTTTGTCATTTGAAAGGGGTTGGGTACATTCCTAGGAGACCCCAGAGTCTCATATATGACTTTTCATGACAAGGTTGAAAAAGACAAAAAGTTGAAAACTTTAATAAACATCAAAATGAAAAATGAATTTTAGTCCAAGATAAGTAGAGTGCAATAATAATAATAGAATGCCCCGAAAGGTCCATATAGCCTTTAACGAGAACTTGGCCACTACTTTCAATGTGACTCTTTCTGCTCAATACATCTGAATTGTATAAAGGACACAAAATACACTAATGGAGTATGACATTGTTCAGTAGTTCTCCTGCTCCTGAGGCTTTGAATAAATTACAAAATTGAATTGGCAAAAATCCAGAGACAATACATTGACAGGAAGTGCACAATGCTCCGAGACCAAGATATATAAGAAAACAAGAGCAAATCTGACTGTAATACTCAGGAACTCAATACTAGACGGGGACACTCTGCAAAGGTTACTGGCTTTATTGACTGCTGCAGAAAATAAGACTTTATAAACAAGTAATACCATTCTCAAGACATTAAAATATGTTTTATTTCAACCAAAATGACAAGAAGGATTGTAGAAAATATCAGTGAATGATTACTTCAGAAAATACATACAAGTAAATAGAACAAGTCGATTTTATTGTCTTTCATTTTCTCTTAAATTTTACACCCATTTCATGTATGGTAACATTACTGTTCTGTACTGAGCTACGAAAGGAAAATGTACAATCTGTGCTTACACTTTCAACAAGATATACACTGTAATGTACATTGTTCACCTGATCTGCATTGCTTCATATGATTCTAAAGCCTGACCAAATTAACCGGACAAATACAGTACTGGGCAAAGGTTGTAGGCAGGTGTCCTTGAAGTGATTTTACAGTATGACCCCCACAGAGCCCTGATCTCAACAACAACTCTGTCTGGGATTACATGAAGAGATAGAAGGATTTCAACAAGCCTGTGGTTAGTTCTCCAAGATGTTTGGAGCACCCTCCTTGATGAGTCCCTTTCTAAACAATGTGCAACGGTATGCCTAGAAACATTGTGCAATGGTGTACTTATCAATCAAATAATGATTTTATTTAGATTTATCTTTTGTTCATTCACTTTGCATTTTTTGCATTAATTGAAAAAATATATATATCTCTTCTATTTTTGAAAGCATTCTTACTTTGCAGCATTTTCCCCACACCTGCCTAAAACATTTTTACAGTATTGTATGTTGGAAAAATTGGCACTGCGCACTATGGTGAGATTTATCATGGCTGTCATTTCATACACCAGTCATAAAATAAAGTCCACCATAAAAAATGTCACATATGAAAATGTACTACTACTGAACAAAAAATATTGAATACATAAAAATCTCTCATGCCACTTGTAAGGCTGAGTTCACACTTCAGTTATTTGATCAGTTATTTCCATCAGTTAGTGTGAGCCAAAATCAGTAATAAAGCCTACACAGAGATAATTGGAATGACCTGCGCCAGTTCTGTGTTTTTGACCCGCACCTGGTCTTGGCTCAAAATAACTGATGGAAATAACTGATCAAATAAATGAAGTGTGAACTCTGCCTAACACTGATAACTAACAACATTCATTCCTACTACTCAGCACTGTTTCATTAATGGAGTCTGGCTGCTTGCATTTTAAATAGGAATGGTTTAACTCTATAATATGATATATTGTAATTGTCTTCATCCTCGAAAGGTTCACAGACGAGAACGGTCTAGATTTCCCCTAGTCCTATTGCCCTATCACATTACTAAATCAGGAATATAAATATCTGACTACAATTTTGGCCATATGTTTGCAAACTATCTTACCAACTATCCTTAAAGGGAACCTGTCATCTGCAAAACGCATATTAAACCGACCACAGTACCATACAGTATCCCCCAGTGTGTTGCTAATCATGTTTTTCTTTCCTCTTTGTGTTTCTTCATACTTGTTAAAAACACTGTTTTAATGTCGGTTGGAGCTGTCTCCGAGTCAGGCTTGAAGTCAAAGGGGCAGAGGCCTCCTTGCTTCAAGTAAAGTAAAGCCCGCCCTTTACCCCTCCTCTCAACAATTAGATGGACATGCTGCCGTGATGCCAGGATCGCGCTCTTCTAACTCATGCTGGGTACGTTGCCTGTTACAGCGTGATGGTCGGGGGCGAACTGTCCAGCGCATCCACAGTCAGCAAAATGCAGGCGGGTGAGGGAGGATTGCTCTGTAACAGGCAGCGTACTGCACATGCGCTAGAAGAGCGCGATCCCAGCATCATGGCAGCATGTCCATCTAATTGTCCAGAGGAGGGGTAAGGGGCGGGCTTAGCTTTACTTGAAGCAAGGAAGCCGCTGCCCCCTTGACTTCAAGCCTCACTCGGAGACAGCGCCAACAGACATTAAAACAGCGTTTTTAACAAGTATGAAGAAACACAAAGAGGAAAGAAAAACATGATTAGCAACACACTGGGGGATACTGTAAGGTACTGTGGTCGGTTTAATATGCGTTTTGCAGGTGACAGGTTCCCTTTAACTCCTTCCCAACAGCCGTCATAATAGTACGGCAGATGACAATTCTTTAAAGATGGCTTCAACTCCCGACAAAAGCGAACGCCTAAGCTGCCGGTTCATGGTGTTTCACACAGCAGACACCCAAGGCTAATGTTTGCAATAGGAAATAATGCAGATCAATAGCACAGATGGACATTTAACCCCTCAGATGCCATGGTCAAATGTAAACACCAAATCTGAAAGGTAAAAAAAACAGAAGTCCATGTGTCACGGTCATATTGGTGTTTGACGGTGACATGGTTGCCGTGCAGACTGGTTGCCAGGAGCAACGTGTAGTTTGTGGTTTGCATGTGCACTTCCCCTTTAAGGTGTGCCTCCCTGCTGTTTGGTGAGCAAGGGGTCAATCTTCTGGCTAGTGGGGATTAAGGTGTTTCCTGGGTCTGGCCGCAAGCTTGATATAAACCTGTGGCTTGCTGGCTGGGTGCAGTTGTACTACAGCCTTGCTCGGTGTTGAAGCTTTGCTCCTTGCCTGGGTGTTCCAGCCCAGTCCTTGAGGGCCACCTTATGGAACATACTGTCACGGTGGGAAGTGGGGGAAACCCCCCACAGTATAATGGTAACTGTTACTAGGCCAGACAACAATGAAGGGATCAGGCCACAACCTACAGCTGCCCTAATCCTTACCCTGATCTCCTGACCGCATGAGCAAACCCTGAAGGTGGGAGGGTTCATGCACTGGAACCTGGATCCTGCTAACCCTGACGGTCCCTGGCATAGGGGTCAGGAATAGGAGACAACCGGTTCCTCAGGGAAACAGGCGAACCGGAGTCTCCAGCCTACTAGTAACAGGTGGAAGGGAAATGACCATATGCAGCATCTGGATCGGCAGGTAAGAACACCGGAAAACTCACTTACCTCCCGCTGCCACCACGACTAGAACCCGAGCATAAGTACAGGTGCCCACACACCAAACAGGACACCGTACAGACAACACACACACAGGTATCCAGCACTCCTGATACTGCCTGGCCCCCATGCCGCAAGGAGCACGGCAGCCCCAGGCAGCACTGCATACAGACTAATGGCTAACCCCTCCAGGAAATCAGCCCGCTCATGGAGGTATCAACATACCCAGTGACGTATAGCATACATGCAGGGACCAACACCAAAATAAGCCCAGACATGTAACCACCAACAAAACGCTTAACACACTCAGAACATAAACCCACACCACACATACAACAAGTGAGGGAAAAGGTACATAAGGGAGGGCAATTTATGTTCCATAAGGTGGCCCTCAAGGACTGGGCTGGAACACCCAGGCAAGGAGCAAAGCTTCAACACCGAGCAAGGCTGTAGTACAACTGCACCCAGCCAGCAAGCCACAGGTTTATATCAAGCTTGCGGCCAGACCCAGGAAACACCTTAATCCCCACTAGTGCACGTGCAAACCACAAACTACACGTTGCCCCTGGCAACCAGTCTGCGCAGGAACCGCGTCACGGTCAAACACCAATATGACCGTGACACCGTGCTTCCCGGACAGGAACGCCTTTCCTGGCTGAGATCGGGGGAAGGTGTTCGATAGAAGTAATAAGCCAGAGCCCATACAAGGCTTCTAGGCCTATTACTGGTATATTTCAATGCAAGCCTGTAGGTGGAAGCAGTGCATTGGAATATACTGATCTTTGCATTCTGTAATGGATAAAATTTATTCATTACTTTATACAACAGGCAATCCTAGCGATATGCCCCCATTGTCTAAGATGGGAATACCCCTTTAACATTAGTGTTGAGCGAAGCAAAGCATTCAAAGCGGAATTCGGTTTGAAGTTTAAGAAAACTTTGATTTGCAACTAATCCAAATTTACTCGCAGTCCATGGTAATGAATCACTTTTTCTAAAATGAAGACTGCATGTGTTACAAAGTGAAAGCAGGAAGCTGGGAACACGAGATCACCCATAATGCTGTGCAGTCAGCCAATCCGCAAGTAACCATGGGCTCATGGGCTCTGGTGCAAGAGTTCAGCTTGGGCCCCCTTCCCTCAGTTCTTTGTGGCAAGGGGCAGGGGTGCAACTTTCTGCTGCTTTAGATAAAACCACCCCTCACCCCCATGCCAAATTCTCAACCTAATCGCTCCCCTCCAGCCCTACTGTACAATACATAAAGTGCTACAAAACATACAGGGTAAGGCTACTTTCACACTAGCGTTCGGCTGTCTGCTCGTGAGCTCCGTTTGAAGGGGCTCACGAGCGGACCCGAACGCTTCCGTCCAGCCCTGATGCAGTCTGAATGGATGCGGATCCGCTCAGACTGCATCAGTCTGGCGGCGTTCAGTCTCCGCTCCGCTCGCCTCCGCACGGACAGGCGGACAGCTGAACGCTGCTTGCAGCGTTCGGGTGTCCGCCTGGCCGTGCGGAGGCGTGCGGATCCGTCCAGACTTACAATGTAAGTCAATGGGGACGGATCCGTTTGAAGATGCCACAATATGGCTCAATCTTCAAGCGGATCCGTCCCCCATTGACTTTACATTGAAAGTCTGGACGGATCCGTACGAGGCTATTTTCACACTTAGCTTTTATATGCTAATATAATGCAGACGGATCCGTTCTGAACGGAGCCTCCGTCTGCATTATTATGATCGGATCCGTTCAGAACGGATCCGATCGAACGCTAGTGTGAAAGTAGCCTAATACAGAGTCACATACCACTTATATCCAGTGATGTCTCTGATGTAGATATTCTCCTTCCTTAACTTCTCCATTCAGACCAGACTGACTTATTTCAGCTCTTGTCGCTGCAGAGTTTGACAAACAGACATCTTAGTTTCCTACTTTTGCATTATCCACACACCTTCTTAACACCCCACCCTGCCACCCCCAATACTGTGGTTATTGTAGAATAAAGAGGACTGTGCACACCTTTCTGAGTGTGAGGTGCTGTGGATTATGGAAATTGAATCTCATATCGCAATAAAATTGAAGATTTCTTTATTGCCATCTACTTATACTTGGGAACTTATGTTCGACAGCTATTATTTTTTGCCTTACATACCATTATATTCTCCTTTGGATAGTCATATAATTTCTGATTAGACCTTATTTTATTTTTTGAATCTAACTCTGATACATGTCTATTTGTTTATAGTACCTGGATACGACATTGCTACATGATTGTATTTATTAATATGAGCTCTTTACTTGCATTGCTAATGATCCGGGATGGACCAGAACGTCTGAAAATTCAAAAAGTCGCATATTCCTCACAGTTGGATACTATATGGATCAAGTTTTCATGAATATTGATTATAATTCCATCACACTGAAATGTTTATAATCACTCTGGTCCTCAAAGATACATGTTTGTTGCACAATAAATCACTAACTGCATCTAAAAAAACTTTTTTTTTAGTGTGCACGGAATCTTTACCCCCAATAATGTACATGCTGTGCTACTCAATACTATACTGCAGAAACAGTCCCCCTGAAAATATTAGTACAAAGCAGATAGTGGCCCATTCCATAATTATTGGCACACATTGCCCTAAAAACATCTGCACCCGGCAATAGTGTCCCTGACACTAAAAGTGTCGTTAACATAGTGTGTCCCCAAAAATAATTGTGCTAAGATGATACTGTGCCAGGGTGCCCTCCACAGTAATGGTGCTCCCCAAAGCCCCACTAATATAAAAAATTATCCCCCAGAGTGCATACTGTTAATGTAATAATGCCCCAATTGTGCCCATACTAGTAATCATGTTCCCTATAGCCCCTGTGGGGATTCGCTCTGGTAGTTAGGATAAGCGGGCGCAGAACAGAGGCAAAATATAAGTTCGGAATTCAAACTTCAGTGTTTATTCACACATGATGCCAAAAAAAAAAATTCACTTTTGAAGTGTTGGTGTTACTTCACACCCAATGGCAAGTTAACATAACAAAAGTCACCTTGGTGGCAGTTCTGCGTCAGAAAATTCAAACACAGGCTTTAGACGGCCTGTTCCCCTGATACACGGGTCTCCGCTCTCCAGCCCAGCACAGGCCTCAGATCCCAGCACACAGACCTCCTGAGCTCCACTGTCAGACGGAGGTAATCCTCTCCACCTGGCAGTGCTGGCTGGTTTTATGCCTGGCAAAACCCGGCCTGGATCCTAGGGAGTAGTAACCCACCCAGCACTTTGACTACTCCCAGTAAGAGCCGTCCCAGATCAGCTATTACAGTCATGCTTAGTACCAAGTTGTCAATCAATAACTTCTGCTGACACATAAAAACCGGCTCTAGGGGGTCTTTCACACTTGCGTTGTCCGGATCCGGCGTGTACTCCACTTGCCGGAATTACACGCCGGATCCAGAAAAATGCAAGTGAACTGAAAGCATTTGAAAACGGATCCGTCTTCAAAATGCGTTCAGTGTTACTATGGCAGCCAGGACACTATTAAAGTCCTGGTTGCCATAGTAGTAGTGGGGAGCGCGGGAGCAGTATACTTACAGTCCGTGCGGCTCCCGGGGCGCTCCAGAATGACGTCAGAGCGCCCCATGCGCATGGATGACGTGCCATGTGATCACGTCATCCATGCGCGTACGGCGCCCTGACGTCACTCTGGAGCTCCCCAGAAGCCGCACGGACTGTAAGTATACTGTTCCCCCGCTCCCCACTACACTTTACCATGGCTGCCAGGACTTTAGCGTCCCGGCAGCCATGGTAACCATTCAGAAAAAGCTAAACTTCGGATCCGGCAATGCGCCGAAACGACGTTTAGCTTAAGGCCGGATCCGGATTAATGCCTATCAATGGGCATTAATTCCGGATCCAGCCTTGCGGCAAGTCTTCAGGATTTTTGGCCGGAGCAAAAAGCGCAGCATGCTGCAGTATTTTCTCCGGCCAAAAAACGTTCCGGTCCGGAACTGAAGACATCCTGATGCATCCTGAACGGATTTCTCTCCATTCAGAATCCATTAGGATAAAACTGATCAGAATTCTTCCCGCATAGAGCCCCGACAACGGAACTCTATGCCGGAAGAAAAGAACGCAAGTGTGAAAGAGCCCTTACTCCACCAAGGCCAGGAACCTCGGTGACGCGTACCTATCATCCACGATGATTCCTTGTACCTCCTTACATACCTCCCCCCTTTGTTCAACTCTGAGGGGGTGAGCACATGCCATACAGTATACTCGAGACAGGGCATCCATGTTTTCCTGCAACTGGCCTGCCCTGTGTTCTACAGAGAACTTAAAGTTTTGTAAGGACAGGAACCACCTGGTGACTTAGGCATTTCTCTCTTTGGCCTGGCTTATCCACTTGAGAGGGGTCAGTCACCAGGCAAAATGTTCTCCCCAACAAATAATAGCGGAGAGACTCGAGTGCCCACTTGATAGCCAGGCACTCTCTCTCCACTATACTATACCGGGTCTCGGCTGGGGTGAGCTTACGGCTGAGGAAGAAAACGGAATTTTCCTCCCTTTTGACTTCCTGAGACAATACAGCAGCGAGGCCTACTTCGGAGGCATCAGTCTGTACTATAAATTCCCTTTTGAAGTCGGGCGTCACCAAAACTGGGGACCCGCACAGGGCCGATTTCAAAGTGGAGAAAGAATCTTCCACCCAATCATCCCAGCAAACCATCACTGACTCGTGTCCCTCCAAGAGCCCTGTCAATGGCGCAGCCACCGTAGCAGTGGGGGACAAACCTCATGTAATAGCCCGCCATTTCCAGAAATGACTTTACTTGCCTAGTGGTGACAGGTCAGATCCAATTTCATATTGCCTCTATTTTGTTCACTTGGGGTTTGATGACTCCGCGCCAAATGACATACCCCAGGTTTTTTGGGGTTAGCGTATAGTCCCGCCTTCCGAAGGGAGTACACTACAGCCTGCACTTTGGGTAGGTGACTTTCCAAGTCAGTACTGGGGATGAAAATATCGTCCAGGTAAGGGTACTTTTCCACTTGCGTCAAAGCTTTCCAGTATTGAAGTCCGTCCTAGGGGCTCAATACCAGGAAAAAACTGATCAGTTTTACCCTAATGCATTCCTAATGGAAAGCAATCCGTTCAGGATGCATCAGGATTAGAGTTGAGCGGACATCTGGATGTTCGGGTTCGGCCGAACGTAAGAAAAAAGTTTGACCCTGAACCTGAACCCCATTGAAGTTAATGGAGACCCAAACTTTTGAGCACTAAAATGGCTGTAAAAATGTCATGGAAAAGGCTAGAGGGCTGCAAATGGCATCAAAATGTGGTTAAGAGCGGGGCAAGTGCTCTGCAAACAAATGTGGATAGGGAAATGAATTAAAATAACATAAAATACGCAAAAATAAAAAATTATAATCTTGATCTAGGAGGACGAGGTCCATATGGAGTTGGAGATTGAGGAGGTGGTGGATGTGGCGTGTAGGTGGAAACAGCGGTGGAGGAGGAGGAGGTAGCCTACACTGCTTTTTGCTTTAAAATGTATTTTTATTTTTTAAATCAGGGTACACCTCAAAACATTGGGAAATATAACCTGTGATAACCCCCTCCAGTCGTGCTAAACACACGTTCAGACAATACACTGGCTGCAGGGCAGGCCAGCACCTCCAAGGGGTAAAGGGCAAGCTCAGGCCATGTGCCCAATTTGGAGACCCAGAAGTTGCAGGGGCTGAACCCTGTCAGTCATTTCGTGTAGGCGTGTGCACACTTACTGTCGCACGTCCCCGTGATATTCACGATCCAATTTGATATCTCCTCTATCAACTTTCGATGTTCTTTTATGCACCTACCATGGTGATCACGGTTGGTGGGGACTCAGGGTTCCAAAGAGGGAGCGTGAGAAAGAGAGACCACATCCAAGGGAGGATTCATTTTTTCAAATTTAAAAAAGGGAATTATGGGACAAATTATTAAAGCGTAAAAGTGGGACAACTTTTTAAAGTTTAAGCATTGAATGAAAGGATGTGGCGAGCATCAATTAATGAAGAATTTATTAAATTTTATTCCCTGTGAACTATGCAGAGCAAGGGTTTCTATCCGGCAAAATTTGAAAAATGTCACCTGACAATGTAATTGACGATTTTTTTAAATTTATGTTCCTGTCACCTATGTAGAGGTGCCCCAGTGACATCCACCATCCATTTGGATATCTTCTCTATCAACTTTCGATGTTCTTTTCGGAGCCTACCATGTTGATCACAGTTATCGGCAAATCAGGGTTCCACACCGAAGAGGGAGAAATAGAGACCAAATTTAAGGGTGATAAATTTATAAAAATTTTGGGGGATCGAGCGGAAATGTGGGAAAAGCTATTGAGGCGCAAATGTGGGAGAAATTACAGAAGCCCAAATGTGGGCCAAAAGAGTAAAGTGGAAATGTGGGAAAAGCTATTGAGGCGCAAATGTGGGACAAATTACAGAAGCCCAAATGTGGGCCAAAAGAGTAAAGTGGAAATGTGGGAAAAGCTATTGTGGCACAACTGTGAGACAAATTGCAGAAGCCCAAATTTGGGGCCAAAAGACTAAAGCGGAAATGTGGGAAAAGCTGTTAAAGCCCAAATGTGGGACAAATTACAGAAGCCCAAATGTGGGCCAAAAGAGTAAAGCGGAAATATGGGAAAAGTTATTGAGGAAAAAATGTTGGCCAAAAGAGTAAAGCGGAATTGCGGGACAAATTAATAAAGCGCAAATGTGGTACAACTTGTTAAACTTTAAGCATTGAATTTTATTCCCTGTCACCTATGCAGAGCAGGGGTTTATTCACATCTAAAATTGTATAATGTCAACCCAAGAATGTAGCATTTTTTTTTATTTTTTTTTACCGGTCTACTAGGTATAGCAGTGGTACTTCACACCCAAAATTGTTGAATTTCAACTAAAAAATGTAACTGACAATTTTTATATTTTTTAACCTGTCTACTAGGTATAGCAGTGGTAGTTCACTCCACAAAATTGTTGAATTTCAACTGAAAATGTAACTGACAATTATATATATTTTTTTACGGTCTACTAGGTATAGCAGTGGTACATCACACTGAAAAATTGGTGAATTTCACCGGAAAATGTAACTGACAATTTTACAGAGCAGGGGTTTATTCACATCTAAAATTGTATAATGTCAACCCAAGAATGTAGCATTTTTTTTTTATTTTTTTTTACCTGTCTACTAGGTATAGCAGTGGTACTATACACCCCAAAATTTGTGAATTTCACCCGAAAATGTAAATGACAAAGTAGTGAAATGACATAAAATAAAATACGTACAAATAAAAAAATAAAAATGTGATTTATGAGGTGGAGTTCCATATGGAGTAGGAGTTTGAGGAGGCGGTGGACGTAGTGGAGTAGGTGGAAGCGGTGGTGGAGGAGGACGAGGTAGCCAACACAGGATTTTGGTTTTAATAAAAAAAAAAATTAATTAGGGTACATCCCAAAAGAGTGTGAAATATCCAAAATACAAACATAAGCAATTGCGCTGCAGTATAACAATGGCTGGTTAGTGCCAGTATACATGTCTTTTCTGCATAAGGTACAGACAATTCCTGTGGGATCCATGCCTGGTTCATTTTAATAAACGTGAGCTTGTCCACATTGGCTGTGGACAGGCAGCTGCGCTTGTCTGTGATGACCCCCTCTGCCGTGCTAAACACACGTTCAGATAATACACTGGCTGCAGGGCAATTTGGAGACCCAGAAGTTGAAGGGGGCAGACCCGTCATTCAGTACGTGTAGGCGTGTGCACACATACTGCTGCACCATGTTGGTGAAATACTGCCTCCTGCTAAGACGTTCTATATCAGCTGGTGGTGCTGGTTGTTGTGGCGTGCTGACAAAGCTTTTCCACATTTCGACCATGATAACCCTGCCTTCTGAGGTGCTGGCGGTGCCCCAGCTGCGTTGGCGACCTCTTCCTCGTCCTCTGCCTTCTCCTTGTGCTTCCACTGTGCCCCCGCTGTCAGGTGGGAATGCCACCAGCAGCGCGTCTACCAGCGTGCGCTTGTACTCGTGCATCTTACGATCATGCTCCAGTGACGGAATTAAGGATGGTACGTTGTCCTTGTAATGGGGATCCAGTAGCGTGGCCACCCAGTAATCAGCACAAGTTAGAATGTGGGCAACTCGGCGGTCGTTGCGGAGACACTGCAGCATGTAATCGCTCATGTGTGCCAGGCTGCCCCGAGGCAAAGAAAAGCTGTCCTCCGTGGGAGGTGTATCGCCTGTGTCCTCTGTATCCCCCCAGCCACGCACCAGTGAAGGCCATGAGCTGGATTGGGTGCCACCCTGCTGTGAACATGGTTCCTCCTCCTCCATCTCCTCCTCCTCATCCTCCACCTCGTCATACTCCAGAACTGTGCCCTGGCTGGACAATTGTGTAACTGGCGTTTGTGGGTGCAGGAACCCACCCTCGGAACCACTTGGGAACAACTGGCTGGAAACCCTACGAAATGATCCCTCTTCCTCCTCCTCCTGTGCCACATCCTCCCTCTTCCATCATCCCCAGCAGCATTTTTTCAAGGAGGCATAGAAGTGGGATAGTTACGCTGAGAACGGCGTTATCGGCACTGGCCATGTCGCACAGTCTGGCCAGCATGTGCAAGGTGGAGTTCCACCTTGTGGGCACGTCGCATATGAGGCGGTGAGCGGGAAGGCCGAAGTTGCGTTGCAGCGCTGACAGGCGAGCAGCAGCAGGGTGAGAACGCCGAAAGCACGCACAGACGGCCCGCACTTTATGCAGCAGCTCTGTCATATCGGGGTTATTTTTAAAGAATCTCTGCACCACCAAATTCAGCATATGCGCCAGGCAAGGGATGTGCGTCAAACCGGCTAGTCCCAGAGCTTTTACGAGATTTTGACCATTATCGCACACTACCAGTCCGGGTTTGAGGCTCACTGGCACCAACCACTCATCGGTCTGTTGTTCATAGGCCTGTCCACAGCTCCTGCGTGGTGTGGGGTTTGTCCCTTAAACAGATACGTTTTAAAACTGCCTGTTGTCGTTTACCCCTGGCTGTGCTGAAGTTGGTGATGAAGGTGTTACGCTGACCGGATGAGGAGCTGGTAAAGGATGAGAAATCAGAGTTGGAGGAGGAAGCAACAGGAGGCAAACTGAAGCGCCCTGCAATCCTCGGTGGTGGAAGGACATGCGCCAAACAGCTATCCGCCTCAGGCCCAGCTGCTACTGCATTTACCCAGTGTGCTGTTATGGATATATAACAGCCCTGACCGTGCTTACTTGTCCACATACTTGTAGTCAGGTGCACTTTGCCACAGATGGCGTTGCGCAGTGCACACCTGATTTTGTCCCCTACTTGGTTGTGCAGGGAAGAGATGGCTCGCCTTGAAAAGTAGTGGCGGCTGGGCACGACGTACTGTGTGACAGCCACCGCGATAAGGACTTTAAAACTATCCGTCTCCACCAGATGGAATGACAGCTAGGGCTAGTGATCGTGGATGGGTAGGGGGGTACTTCCTCTTCCTCTCCAGCATTTGGGAGATGGAGAGCTGAACGCTTCCGTGGGACATTGTAGAGATGCTTGGTGACCCAGGTGGTGGTGTTGTTGGAAGATCCTCTGTTTGCGGGGTGGCAGGTGGCACTGTCACTCCAGAGGTGGATGAAGAGGCCGAGACTGCAGCAGAAGAGGAAGCAAGAGGAGCCAGAGACCTTTCTTGGTTTTTGAGGTGTCTACTCCACTGCAGCTCGTGCTTTGCACTTAAATGCCTGCTCATGCAGGTTGTGCTCAGGTTGAGAATGTTTATGCCTCGCTTCAGGCTCTGATTGCACAGTGTACAAACCACTTGTGTCTTGTCGTCAGCACATTGTCTGAAGAACTGCCACGCCAGGGAACTCCTTGGAGCTAGCTTTGGTGTGCTCGGTCCCTTGTTGCAGTGGGCAGTAGTGGACGTACTGTCTAGGGGACGGCCGTTCCGCTTTTCTACCCTGCTCCCTCTTCTGCTGTGCTGGTGGCTCTGTGTGACCACCGCTTCTTCCTCTGAACTACATAGGTCACTCGCATGACCTTGATTCCATGTGGGGTCGAGGACCTCATCGTCCTCCACATCATCTTCCACCCAGTCTTTACCCCGGCCTTCCTTGTCGGTCTGCACACTTTCGAAAGTCCCAGCAGTTGGCACCTGTGTTTCGTCATCATCCAAGACGTGCTGCGATGGTCCTCCCATGTACTCATCTTGAAAGATAAGTGGTTGGGCATCAGTGCACTCAATCTCTTTCACTTCTGGGGCAGGGCTAGGTGGATGGCCCTAGGAAACCCTGCTAACAGAGTCATCAAAAAACAGAAGAGACTGCTGCATGACTTGGGGCTCAGACTGCTTGGCTGATTTGCAAGGGGGTAAGGTGAAAGACTGATGGACATCGGCTGCAGGTGCCAACTGTGGTCTTTCAGCAGGAGACTGGGTGGGAGACAATGTGAAGGAACTGGATCCACTGTCAGCAACCCAATCTACTATCGCCTGTACTTGTTCAGGCCTCACCATTCATAGAGCCGCATTAGGCCCGACCAAATACCTCTGCAGGTTCTGTCGCCTACTCGCACCTGAGGAAGGGTTTTCACTTGTGCGTGTAGCTGGCACAGATCGACCACGTCCTCTCTCTGCAACAGGAGCTCCACCAGCAGCACCACGACCTGGGCCACGTCCCTTATTTGACGTTCTCCTCATATTTCTCGAATTTAGGATCTTGCCCTAAATGGATTTTTAATTAATAGTAGAATAGATCAACAGTATGTACAGGGTGTATCTCACACACCCTGAACCAGACTAGGCCTCAATTAAATTTGTTTGCCCAAAATGGCTGTATTTCAAATACCTGAATCAAACCCCTGCATTTAAAGGGTGTATCTCACATGGCCTTGAACCAGATTAGGCCTCAATTAAAGATTTGTGCACCAAATGGCGGTATTTCAAATATCTGAATATAACCTAAATATATAAAGGGTGTATCTTACAATCACATAACCAGCAAAGGCTGCCAAATAAACTTTTTTTGCCCAAACGGGTGTTTGTTTAATAACTGAATATGGCAGCAGTAGATAACCCTGGAATTTCAAACGTCTTGATACTGCAAGGCCTGAAAAATTGTGTATTTTGCCCCAAAAAGGGTGTTTTATTAATAGAAGAATATAAGCCCTGTATATACATAGAAACATAGAATGTTTCGGCAGATAACCATTTGGCCCATCTAGTCTGCCCAATATACTGAATACTATCAATAGCCCTTGGTCCTATCTTATATGAAGGATGGCCTTATGCCTATCCTATGCATGCTTAAACTCCTTCACTGTATTTGCAACTACCATTTCTGCAGGAAGGCTATTCCATGCATCCATTACTCTCTCAGTAAAGTAATACTTCCTGATATTACTTTTAAACCTTTGCCCCTCTAATTTAAAACTATGTCCTCTTGTATATAGCTACAGGGTGTATCTCACACGGCCTGACCCACACTAGGCCTCAATTAAAGATTTGTGCACCAAATGGTGGTATTTCAAATACCTGAATAGAACCACACTATGAAAAGGCTGTTTCTCACAATGACATATGCAGCAAAGGCTGCCAAATAAACTTTTTTTGCCCAAATGGGTGTTTGTTTAATACCTGAATATGGCAGCAGTATATAACCCTGGAACTTCAAACGTCTTGATGCTGCAAGGCCTGAAAAATTGTGTATTTTGCCCCAAAAAGGGTGTTTTAATAATAGAAGAATATAAGCCCTGTATATACAGGGTGTATCTCACACGGCCTGACCCACACTAGGCCTCAATTAAAGATTTGTGCACCAAATGGCGGTATTTCAAATATCTGAATATAACCCAAATATATAAAGGGTGTATCTCACAGTGACATATGCAGCAAAGGCTGCCAAATAAACTTTTTGTTGCCCAAAGGGGTGTTTGTTTAATTACTGAATGTGGCAGCAGTATATAACCCTGTAATTTGAAACGTGCTGATGTTGCAAGGCCTGAAAAATTTTGTATTTTGCCCCAAAAAGGGTGTTTTATTAATAGAAGAATATAAGCCCTGTATATGTGTCTCAGTTTCAGGTGACTGGTTCTGCTGGCGTTCATGGAGTTTGTTCCGAGCCTAAGATCTCGCTTCCGGATACGTTCTCCGGGAGTAGTGAGAATTTTGTTCGCTTTAGAGAGGCTTGCAAACACAATTTACGCCTACTTCCCCATTCCTCTGGTGATGAGGAGCAGAGGGTGGGGATCATCATCTCGCTGCTCAGGAATAACTCTCAGTCTTGGGCCTTTTCGCTGCCGGTGGGGGCACGGCCCCTCCGATTGGTGGATGAATTTTTTGTAGCCCTGGGGCAGACATATGATGACCCGGATCGTATTGCTCTGGCTGAATCTAAACTGCGTCTTTTATGCCAGGGTAAACAGTCCCCAGAGATATATTGTTCTGAATTTGGGAGATGGGCAGCTGATACTGGTTGGAATGATGATGCACTCTGAAGTCAATTTTGCCATGCTCTTTCGGAAAGATTGAAAGATGCATTTGCTTTTCATGAGAGACCAGCCTCATTAGAGTCTGCCATGTCTCTAGCTGTTCATATTGACAGGCGTCTTAGAGATAGAGATGAGACAACTCCTTCCTCTCACATTCAGTCCAAGGACAGTGGGGCTGTCTCATTCAGTGCGCAGGGGTCTCAGTCTCTTTCAATACCCTCTGAGGAGGAGGCCATGCAGCTGGGTTTGCTTGCCTCTGATAGTAAAGGATTCAGCTCTCAGAGGAGGGTTTGTTTCTGTTGTGGGGGTATAAATCATTTGGCTAATGTTTGCCCTTTTAGGAGATTCATGGAGTTTTCTGAGGGTAATAAAAGAAAAACAAAAAGAAAAAAAACTCTAAAAACTTTCCATTTGCCACTATTGGCAAGGTTGATGCGGAAATTGAAGGTTTGCCGTTTACTTGTAGTTCCTGTTTTCTCCTACCTGCCAGAGTGGCACTAGACAGTAAGAACATTGTGAGATTTTTGTAGATAGTGGAGCAGCTGTCAATCTCATTGATAATCAATTTGCAATAACGTATGGTTTGGAAAAGGATATACCTGTTTTTGCTATCAATTCCTCTCCACTTTCTCAAAGATCATTAAAGGGCATAGTTCACAATATCCGTTTGACTGTGGGTGACGCTCATGTTGAGGATGTGTCATGTTTTGTCCTAAGCGGATTACCTACTTCTCTAGTGTTGGGGCTACACTGGCTCACTAAACATAACCCCACCATTGATTGGCAAGCAAGGCAAATAAATGGTTGGAGTGAGTTTTGCAGAGAGAATTGCCTCACGGCGTCTTTTTCAGAGGTTTCTACCAAGACTGTACCATCTTTTCTCTCTGAATTTTCGGATGTGTTTTCCGAGAGTGGTGTCCAGGAGTTGACCCCTCACCAGGAGTACGACTGCCCTATTAATCTCATCCCAGACGCCAAGCTGCCAAAATCACGTTTATACAATCTCTCCCAACCTGAAAGAGTCGCTATGCGTACTTATATCTCTGAGAGCCTGAGAAAGGGACACATCCGACCATCGAAGTCACCTGTTGCCGCAGTTGTTTTTTTTTTTTGTTAAGAAAAAAGATGGTTCTTTAAGACCTTGTCGGGATTTCAGGGAGCTGAACCATATAACAATTCGTGACCCATATCCGCTTCCTCTGATCCCGGACCTGTTTAACCAGATTGTTGGGGCTAAAGTTTTTTCTAAGTTGGATTTAAGAGGGGCATACAACCTAGTCAGGGTCAGGGAAGGGGACAAATGGAAGACGGCCTTCAATACCCCTGAGGGTCATTTCGAAAATTTGGTTATGCCCTTTGGTTTTGTGAATGCTCCAGCCATCTTCCAAGATTTTATGAGCAGCATTTTTTATCATTTAATGGGGAAATTTGTACTGGTGTATCTAGATGACATTCAGATTTTTTTTCTCTTGATTTCAAGACTCATAGGGACCACCTACGTCAGGTCTTGCTCATTCTGCGGGAGAATAAATTGTACGCTAAACTGGAAAAATGTGTGTTTGCGGTTCCGGAGGTTCAATTTCTTGGTTTTCTTCTCTCCGCTTCTGGTTTTTGCATGGACCCTGAGAAGGTCTGCGCTGTGCTTGATTGGGAGTTTCCTGAGAATCAGAAGGCGCTGATGCGGTTTTTGGGTTTTGCCAATTAATACAGAAAGTTCATTTTGAATTATTCCTCTGTTGTTAAGCCACTCACTGATATGACTAAAAAAGGGGTAGATTTTTCCTTGTGGTCGGTAGATGCGCTTTAAAGCCTTTTCTAGTATCAAAGAGAGTTTTGCTTCCGCTCTCATTTTGGTACAACCTGATGTCTCTCTACCTTTTATTGTTGAGGTGGACCTTCTGAGGTGGGTGTGGGGGCGGTCTTATCTCAGGGTCCCTCTCCTGTCAAATGGCGACCGTGTGCCTTTTTCTCAAGGAAACTCTCCTCTGCAGAGAGAAATTACGATGTGGGAGATAGGGAGTTGTTGGCCATCAAATTAGCTTTTTAAGAATGGTGCCATTGGCTAGAGGGAGCCAGACACCCTATTACCTTGTTTACCGACTAGTTTGGGATCAAGCCAGTCGGATGTTTATTTATAAGTTCCAGCTTTCTGCAGCATCATCAGTGACAATTTGTTTGCCCAAAATGGCTCTATTTCAAATACCTGAATAGAACCCCTGTTTTTAAAGTGTGTATTTCACACACCCTGATCCACACTAGGACGCTATTAAAGAATTGTGCCCAAAATGGCTTTATTTCAAATAACTGAATAAAAAGACAGTATGTAAAGGCGGTATCTCACAGTGACATCTGCAGCAAAGGCTGCCAACAATATTTTTTTTGCCCAAACGGGTGTTTGTTTAATAACTGAATTTGACAGCAATATATAACCCTGGAATTTCACACGTGCTGATGCTGAAAGGCCAGAAAAATTGGGGAATCTGGCAAAAAAATGTGTTTTTAAAAACCCAGAAAATGATGGCTGTATTTCTAGCTATAATTGCACACTGACTAATCCAGGTGTTGTATATTGCTAAAAAAAAGTGTTTTTTTGGTAACAGAATATGAAAGCTGTATATATTTAACTTGGATTTAACACTTGCAGATCTGGAAAATAGTGTTTTTGGGCAAAAAAGTGTGTTTTTAAAAACCCAGAAAATAATGGCTGTATTTCTAGCCTAAATTACACACTGACTAATCCAGATGTTGAATATTGACAAAAATGTGTTTTTTTGGTAACAGAATATTAAAGCTGTATATATTAAACTTGAATTTAACACTTGCAGACCTGGAAAAAGGTGTTTTTTGGCAAAAAAAATATGTTTTTAATAACCTAGAAAATGATGGCTGTATTTCTAGCTTAAAATGCACCAGAAACAGATTATTTGTGCTGTTTTTAAAATTTGGATTTCAATGTCCCAAAAGCTCAGATGCAGTGCTGGTGCACCGCCGCCCACCTAACTGACTTATAAAAGTTATTTTTTTTCCGTCACTGGGCTCAGGGCAGGATAAAAAAAATTGTGCCCTGCACCCACACAACACAATGTATGTAGATCACTGAGTTAGATTCACGTTTTGAACAAAGATTCAGTCCTATTCTCTCCCTGAAATCACCAGCAGCATTCTCTCCCTACACTAAGCACAGCAGAGTGATGTGCAGCGCTACGTGACTCCAGCTTATATAGCGGCTGGGTCACATGCTACACTGGCCAATCCCAGCCATGCCATTAGTAGGCATGGCTGTGATGGTTTCTAAGGGCACAGAGGTAAACACTTGTTGATTGGCTGCTCTGCAGCCTTTCAAAAAGCACTGAGAAATCACTGAACACCGAACCCGAACTTTTACTGAAATGTTCGGGTCCGGGTTCCAAAAATCCTAAAGTTCGGTACGAACCCGAACTTTACAGTTCGGGTTCGCTCAACCCTAAACCTGAGTAGTTCAATGTTGAGGCTCACAGATAATTCGATCAACCAGGTCTTAGCTGGTCAGCATGGAAACCCCCTGGAACAAACATGGACAGAATTACAGCTTCAAAGTTCCTGACAAAGCCTTAAAGAAGTTCTCCAGGATTTTCTGAAAATCCTGGAGTTTTGAGACACTGTAGAGAAAACATAATTTCCAACATACTCACCCCTCCAATAGACCTCCAATGACACCATCTCTGTTGCATTCAGACCAACTGCAAGCTCTGCTGCTAAGGTATCCCTATAATGTAAATGCAGCTGAACAGGAATACTCGGGAACACATCTGGTTAGGACCCTAGCGCAAGAGCCCACCAACAGTCCAAGTGCAATGAAGAATATGGCATCAGAGGTATAACTTAGGGGTAAGTACAGAGGAAATTATATTTCCTCCTCTTTTTGTTTTAGCAATCTGTGGGTATCTCAATGCTCAGACAAAATCTTTGATGCCCCTATGGCATATCCATTTTACAAAGTGCAGCTACTCTTTAAAGTAGTATTCTGATTTCAAGATAATAATGACCTAATCACAGGATAGGTCATTGATATCGGATAGGTAGGGGTCTGACTCTTGGCACCCTCATCGATTAGCTGTTTGAAGGAGCTGCAAAACTTGTACAAGAACTGTGTTCTCTTCAATGTTTACCTGCACGCCATCTACATTATAGTGGTGTTGCAGGATAATTACAGCTTCATCTCTCATTCACATTAATGGCATAAACAGTTGTAATCTCTCTAGACCAGCACTGCAATGTAGACAGCCCTTTCAAACAGCTGATCGACAACTCATACATTTTATGAAACCAGAATACCCCTTTAAGTGCACTTGCAAATATATGAGTTAACTAATATGCACTTCATATTGCACTGGTACTTACTCATTTATCAAGCCATATGGCAACAACATCCAGCAAAGCAAGACTTTAAAATACTAAAATTCACAGTAATATGTATCTAATTAAACATGTGAAAAATGCGTGGCACTGTTCATGAGCAGCGAAAAAGCAAGAAAAAATAAGAAAAATCTTGGCACAGATTGTCAACCACCCTAAGCAAAGGTAAATGACAGCAGGTATATGTAAACTGATGAGACATTTCAATTAGCACTCATCAAGTCAATTAACACTAGGTATAGCTAATCTATTTTTGATTGTGAAATGTAATATATCAATGAGAAATGATATATGGACCATCATACTTAAATTAATTAGTTTACCACTGTATGATCAATCATTACATTAACATAAAAATGGATAGCAATTTTAGGTAAGTACCTATTAAGTAAAATAGAAACTTTTTGGGGAATTTTTTTATTGTGTTATATCAACGAGAAAACATTTTTCTAATAGGTCAATATTAAAAAAAATGGTCTACTGTTTTACACTGCTGTATCCTGTTCAGCAGTGTACCTGTCAGATGAACTTTCTGATGGCTCTTTAGTCTGACCTTTTCCAACAAATATATCATATGTATTCTGAGTCTGACCTTTTCCAATAAATATAAAATACAAATAAAACAACTTTGTGAATAGTCATTATTACAAAATCTCCTACCATTTTGTGTATTCATCTCCTATGAAAATCTATGTGCACTTAACTGTATGTATATTTTGTATCCAATCATATATCACGCCTATGTTTCTTGAAAATCTATTTCTTAGTACCCTGAAGTAGAGATAAGCAAATCGATTCTAATAGAACCGTATTTGTCTCCAAACTTTACATAAATTTGTCCGACAAAAACTGGGCCCAGTGCCATTTTACTGATGGTGGGCAAGTCCCCAAGGGAGGAGGAAGGCTGGTCACATGACACTGGAAGGAACTGAGGAGAGGGCTTGCCCTGTTTGACTCAAATACTGACATACAGCCTGATCAGCCAATAAAGGGCTAAATATTTGACAAGGTCCTGTTACAGATAGTGTCACAGAACCAGGGGCGGCCTGAGAACCCTCAGGGCCCCATGGCAAAATAAATCAAGGGCCCCTCTTCCAGGCCCCACCCATGTTCCACCTCCAGCCACACCCCTATCCCGCCTCCAGCCACGCACTACACAAAGAACAAAAGTGCAATAATTTATCAATCTGGGGCTCTGGCTGAGGGCGGCTGACACACAGTTAGTCAGCTAACCTCTAAGTAGGACCTGCGGCTGCACTCCTGTCTCCTGCTTCCCGCCGTCGTGGCACCGCTCATCGCACCCCCGTGGCCTGCCTTGAGCCCATGTTGCTGAGGCAGAGGGCAGTGCCAGTGGCGGCCGGGCTACCTATAACAAGCAGCAGGCTGGGGACAGTGGCGGATCTAGGATTTAAAATTAGCCAGTGAGGTTGCAAAGTTACGCTCAGGTCCTAGTGACCACCTAATTTCAAAACAATTAATAGAATAGCGTAGCAAACTCCTGAGGGATTTCCCTGTTTGTCATATTCAAGTGGTCTCGGGAGGGGCACTTCCAGATTTTTTTCTGTCCGCCGCCACAAAACAATGGTGCTTATAGAACAGACTACACAGTGTAGCGATATACTGTCTATTGTGTGGCACAGTCTAGGCTATATATGTATAACAAACATATTCCACATGAAAACTTACAATTACTTGGCTTGGGCCTTGGGGATCTCGGACGTCACTTCAACACTTTGGCCGGGAGCTCGGTGGAGCTGATGTTGTGTTTTATCCTAATGAGAAAGATGGATTTCATAATAAGGATTTGGAGAAGGGGCAGAGGGATAGCAGAGCAGGGAGAGGCTGGTGCTGCTACTAGGGGGTCATACCATGGGGGAGTAATAAAGCCCCCCCAGTAGAAATAATTCTCCTTATAATGTGACAGTGCAAAAAATACCCCCTTGTAATGCCCCCAGTTGAGCTAATGTCCCCATAGTGGCCCCATAATGTCCCAGCATAAAATACCCCTATATAGTATTAAATGCCCCTATAGTGCTCCACACCCTCCTTCCTCCTAGTGTCCCCCATAATGTACCAGTATAAAATGCTCCAGTAGATGCCCTCAGTGTCCCCCATAATTTGCAAGTATAAAATACCCCTTCTTATTGCCCCCCATAGATGATCCCATAGTACTCCTCTCCCCCCTTCCCCATAGTACCCACCATAATGTGTCCCAGTATAAAATTGTACTGTACAGAGCACCCATATTAAATACCCCTTCTTTGTGGCCTCAGTAGATGCCCCTATAGTGTCCCCAATCATGTGCCAGTATTAATAACAGCCCCCCATGTGCCAGTATTAATAACAGTCCCCCCGTGCCACTAATAAGAGCCCCCCCTGCCAGTAATAACAGCCCTCCCCGTGCCAGTAATAACAGCCCCCCGTGCCAGTAATAACAGCACCCCCATGCCAGTAATAACCCCCCTACGTGCCAGTAATAGCCCCCCTCCATGCCAGTAATAGCCCCCCTGTGCCAGTAATAGCCCCCCCTGTGCCAGTAATAACCCCCCTGTGCCAGTAATAACCCCCCTGTGCCAGTAATAGCCCCCCTCCATGCCAGTAATAGCCTATCTGCGTGCCAGTAATAGCCCCCCTGTGCCAGTAATAGCCCCCCTGTGCCAGTAATAACAGCATTGTATATATTATTTAAAAAAAACACACATACTTACCTCCATGTCAGCGATGCGATGCAGGCCTCTTCCGGCCTGTGTCCCGCTCTGTATGGCTCAGGCGGCGCGATGACGTCATCGTGCCGCCTGCGCCGGCTTCTGATAGGCTGCCGGCCTAGTGTGCCTGCAGCCTATCAGAGGAAGGGAAAGGGACACGCCTCTCCCTTCCCTGCCGCAGCATAGGCATCTGTATCGCTGTCCTGAGGACGGCGATACAGATGACTGGAGATGATCGCTTCCACAATGGAATCGCTCATCTCCCTGTGCCCCGCCGCCGCCAGCTCCACGCCGCACAAGTGAGGTAAAGGACCGTAAAAAAAATTAATAAATCATTCATTTTTTTCTGCCCTCCGCACACCCCAAAGGCCGGCGGCCGGCCCCCTTCCCGGCCGGGCCCTCGGACCACGTCCGAAGTGCCCGACCGCTCAGTCCGCCCCTGCACAAGAACTCCATTCTGCATTGTACATGCAACATAGAAGGGTCTTGTGCTGTGACTCTGTCTGCCCAAAAACTATTTCAGACAAAAGTTACTGATATAATGTGATAGGGACAGTATAAGAAGATTAAAAGTATCGAATTGTCATAGCCATGTTACTAAATGCTTGTACATTGCAGTAAGATAACAAGTGGATACAAAAAAAACACACTTTTCATTATGAATACAAATTATAACGATGTTACAGAAGGCATTCCTGCATCAGAGCATGTACAGGTAAAACTCGAAAAAAAATAGAATATCATGCAAAAGTTCATTTATTTCAGTAATGCAACTTAAAAGGAGTTGCACTAATGCAACTTAAAATTGAAATATTGTGAAAAGGTTCAATATTCTATGCTCAAAGTGTCACCCTCTAGTCAGCTAATAATCCATACCCCCTGAGCAGAGGGTACCTGAGATTGTGACTTTGGGGTTTCATAAGCTGTAAGCCATAATCATCCAAATTATAACATATAAAAGCTTTAAATATCTTCCTTTGCATGTAATAAGTTTATCTCATATGTTAGTTTCACCTTTTAAGTTGCATTACTGAAATAAATTAACTGTGCACGATATTCTAATTTTTCGAGTTTTACCTGTAGTTCAAAGATTTTTCAATGCAAAAAAATTGCATTGTCACACCTCTGTTTCTGTGAAGGGCCAGTATTACTGCATCAGACTTTGTAGTTCAAACATATTTGACAGCAAAAACTGCATTACTACCATTGTACATTTTCAATACCAGTGTGCATTGTGCTTGTGGAAGGGGAGTGATTTTAGACATTTAAGTGCACCTCACTTTAAAGTACAGAAAAAAAAAATATATATTTAATAATCTTTTTATTTGTAGGCCTCATAAAATGTCTGGAAAACAGAAGAGTGTAAGAATGTGGGTAGCAGCAGAAGCAGCACCAGCCATCTGGCTAGTAGTAGTAGTAGTAGCAGTAGTAGTTCTCCTGCTCAGACTATTATTCCTCCTCCTCCTCCTCTTATTCCATTTAGCCATCAATATCAGAATGTGTGGCCAAAAAAACTGTTCTATAAGCCCAGCAAGCAGCTGGTTTTCAAAATTAACTCCCACCTGGCCAAGTTGCTGGCATAACTGTTACGGGCAGGAAGAGTACACGTCCTTCACAGCTTACTGGGTAAAAATTTGTCATGGCAGAGGCGAGGCCGGACCGCAGCAACAAGGCCAGGTACTATTGACACCTCCTCGTTTGTGTCAACATGGTTCCCACACTAGGTGCTTATCCACCTCCTACACATCCATACATCCATTCATCCTGCACCATGGACATCCTCCCGTCCACAACAGATGCAGGTAAGGGTATTGCTCCCACTTCCCCTTCCTCCTATCATATGTGTAAAGTAAAGAGTTGACATGTCGTGTTAGAGCTAATCGACCTGGTCAAGAGTAGCCACACAGCTGATCACTTGCTAAAATGCATCAAGCAGCAAACATCCCACTGGCTGTCTCCTCGCAGCAAAAAGGCATTCACAGCTTTACACTGCGCCTGCAGATGCTCTAGCATCTGCAAGGTTTAATTCCAGCAAGTTGGAAAGTCGCGGATCGAGCGGTATAATGTCAGAATATTCTGTCGCTGCAAGTTCAGGAAAGAATTTCTTGCCACATAAGATTGGCTGAAATGCAAGGGCAATCTCCTGGACAAGACTATCACTCTCTAAAGGCCACCATACTTTTTCAAAAAGCATTGCATGACTGGATTTATCACAGGCACCATAAAGGGAGCATGTATTACTTCCCCCCAAACTGGCTGGTCAGCACCAATGGTTGGTACATTGTGGCCACACTGAATTTGGGGGAAGTAATACATGCTCCCTGTATGGGGCATGTGATAAATCCAGTAATGCAACGCTTTCTGAAAAAGTACAGTGGCTTGAAGAGAGTGCTAGCCATGTCTAGGAGACTGTCTTCGCAATTCAGCTATTCTTATGTGGCAAGGAACTCCCTTCTGGGCTTGCAGTGACAGTACAGTCTGCCTTTACACTGCTTGATTCGCGACTTTCCAATTCATTGAATTTAAACCTTGCAGATGTCAGTGCATCTGTGCAAGCAGTGTAAAGCCGTGAATGATTTTGTCATGCACCAGGCCACCTGAGCAGGGAGCATGTGTTATTTTGAGGTCAAGCAGTTGCAGCATATCAGAGAAGCCTGTCACATACTGAAGCTCTTTGAAGAGACCACAAATTAGTCCATAGGGACAACTGCAGTATAAACAATGTAATGCACCTGATATTTATCTTAGAATAGAGGGTCAAGCTGATGCAAGAAGGAACAGTGGAAGAAGAACAGCTTATGCATATTTCTGGCCTCCCTGTAGCTGTTGGGGACTAGTGTTGATCACGAATATTCAAATTTTTCAAAAATAGGGTCCGCTCACCTCTGTCCCCTCAGGGCAGGTGCTCTAGTCCAAAAATTGAGACACCCCTCAAAGCAAATTAGTAATAGAAAAATGGGTTGGACTGGCACTCATATATGGAATAACACGGTTTATTACATATGAATACAATGTGAAATGTTTTCTTCACCTGTCACAAATAAAATACAAATAAAATACAATGAATGCACTATTCAACCTAAAATCTTATTCAATCACAAGAAAATAAAATAAAATTATAAAACATTTGCAGGAACCGCAGGCGCCAACCGTTCAAGAATTCACTGGTTCTGGTTGGATGTCCAGTGATCGATGATGCCACCGGTTACTGCAAACCCATATGGTATTTAAAACAAGAGTTACGTTTCTATGTATTATTCCACCTAAACAATTCCACAAGTTAGGAGATCTCAGAAGCGCAAGGTTCAGAGCTTTCAATAAGTTGGTACTAGTGTTTGCAAAAGTATAGCAACTTTTCAATATAATAGTAGTGTGTCTTTATCCTCAATGTTGCAAGACAACGTTTGATAGTCAGTGTTTAAGATGATAATTCCTGCACAGCAAATTTTCAGGAAGACAGTGTAGCAATTTCCACAGCTGACACTGTTCAAACAAATTGTCCGCTGTTTATAGTTACCCGCAGAGATGTTTTCTTTGGGTTGGAAGCTGTTATTTGATCCACCATATAATGCGGTCCTATTATTTTCTTATATGATAGCGGCAATGACCGTTGTAATAAGTCTCAATTCAATGAAAGAGTTGTAAGTTTTCCCACAGGTGTGGGCTTACCTCCGCCTGCGCTCTGCTCAGTGGGACTAGTAGATGGCCTTTTTCGGCCGCTCAATATGCCGGCGTCCCGGCTGCGGTATTCGCGTCCCTCGTGGCTCTTCACTGCTGCTTCTCACGTGGTGTACTTGCGTGAGGTATGCAGTCGCTTGATTCTGAGCGCTAGCGGGATGATGTAATCAACCTTTTTCCGGTGCGTGTCCAGGAAATCTTTCTCTTTGTATAAGTGCACTTATTTTCCAAGATAGGATGCGGGGTCTTTTAGTCTGGGATGTTCCCCAGATGCTCACCAAAAGCGTTTCGGGGAGACGCTGTCCCCTTCCTCAGTGGTATCGCCCCGATTCTATTATCCCTGTATTTTATAGTTGCTATTGGTATTATTGAAAGTCCGTCCTGGATCCCATTTTCAGCCAAAATCCGGTCTGGATCTCCGAGGTTGCATGATAATCGCATCTATTGGGATAAGTTGTGATGCGCATTTTTTGTGATGCGCATTTTTTGTGATGCGGATTTTTTACATTAGATGGTACGAATTTTTTGCATTAAATTTCCTCCGTGTGTATATAGCGGATAATACAATATATTCCTACATTTTCATACTATTATGTTTTCATACCACTAAATTCCTAAAATTTCTAAAATTTATAATTCATACAATTTATGTTCTTCACATGGGTAGGAATATTAACCATGTGAATCCAACATATATGTTGTTTCAAACGCTAAAAATATTAATATTGTGCAGGTCATAAATTTCCACGGATCCCTCATGTTAATATGGCTGCAATTTTGTCACTTCAATTCCAGCCAGCAGAATAAACTTTAATGGGGATCTAATTTTCTTATTAGTTTTAACAGTCTTTTTTGCAGCTGGATGTAGAAAAATGTAGAAAGGGTTAGGTTATTAACTTATTATTATTGGGGTATTATTAAAATAATTTGGTCTATAAAGTCAGAGCCGCTCTACCTACCTCCTCCTCCCGACACCAGAGATCCCCATTAAAGTTTATTCTGCTGGCTGGAATTGAAGTGACAAAATTGCAGCCATATTAACATGAGGGATCCGTGGAAATTTATGACCTGCACAATATTTATATTTTTAGTGTTTGAAACAACATATATGTTGGATTCACATGGTTAATATTCCTACCCATGTGAAGAACATAAATTGTATGAATTATAAATTTTAGAAATTTTAGGAATTTAGTGGTATGAAAACATAATAGTATGAAAATGTAGGAATATATTGTATTATCCGCTATATACACACAGAGGAAATTTAATGCAAAAAATTCGTACCATCTAATGTAAAAAATCCGCATCAAAAAATGCGCATCACAAAAAATGCGCATCACAACTTATCCCAATAGATGCGATTATCATGCAACCTCGGAGATCCAGACCGGATTTTGGCTGAAAATGGGATCCAGGACGGACTTTCAATAATACCAATAGCAACTATAAAATACAGGGATAATAGAATCGGGGCGATACCACTGAGGAAGGGGACAGCGTCTCCCCGAAACGCTTTTGGTGAGCATCTGGGGAACATCCCAGACTAAAAGACCCCGCATCCTATCTTGGAAAATAAGTGCACTTATACAAAGAGAAAGATTTCCTGGACACGCACCGGAAAAAGGTTGATTACATCATCCCGCCAGCGCTCAGAATCAAGCGACTGCATACCTCACGCAAGTACACCACGTGAGAAGCAGCAGTGAAGAGCCACGAGGGACGCGAATACCGCAGCCGGGACGCCGGCATATTGAGCGGCCGAAAAAGGCCATCTACTAGTCCCACTGAGCAGAGCGCAGGCGGAGGTAAGCCCACACCTGTGGGAAAACTTACAACTCTTTCATTGAATTGAGACTTATTACAACGGTCATTGCCGCTATCATATAAGAAAATAATAGGACCGCATTATATGGTGGATCAAATAACAGCTTCCAACCCAAAGAAAACATCTCTGCGGGTAACTATAAACAGCGGACAATTTGTTTGAACAGTGTCAGCTGTGGAAATTGCTACACTGTCTTCCTGAAAATTTGCTGTGCAGGAATTATCATCTTAAACACTGACTATCAAACGTTGTCTTGCAACATTGAGGATAAAGACACACTACTATTATATTGAAAAGTTGCTATACTTTTGCAAACACTAGTACCAACTTATTGAAAGCTCTGAACCTTGCGCTTCTGAGATCTCCTAACTTGTGGAATTGTTTAGGTGGAATAATACATAGAAACGTAACTCTTGTTTTAAATACCATATGGGTTTGCAGTAACCGGTGGCATCATCGATCACTGGACATCCAACCAGAACCAGTGAATTCTTGAACGGTTGGCGCCTGCGGTTCCTGCAAATGTTTTATAATTTTATTTTATTTTCCTGTGATTGAATAAGATTTTAGGTTGAATAGTGCATTTATTGTATTTTATTTGTATTTTATTTGTGACAGGTGAAGAAAACTACATTTCACATTGTATTCATATGTAATAAACCGTGTTATTCCATATATGAGTGCCAGTCCAACCCATTTTTCTATTCAAATTTTTATCGCAAATATTTCGAATATAGTGATATATATTTGCAATTTCGAATATTCGTGTTTTTTTTTAAATCAGTACACATGATCCCTCCCTGCTTCTAGCTTGTGGACAAATGAGAAGGCTGCAGTATATTTGACTTTAGGAGTAGAGTTGTTTGCAAATATTCGTAATGCAACTTTTTTGTAATACAAATTTTTTATTGCAAATGTTTCAACTTACAAGTAACTATTAGACAAAGATTATAGCACTATATTAGCAAAATGCCTCTATATTTTTTTGAATATTCGCTATATTGCTTTAACTTCATTTTTTCGAATATTCGTAATATTCTAAAACAAGAATATATAGCAATATAGCGAAGATTCGAAAAAAAAAGAATATAGAGCATTTTAGCTAATATAGTGCTATAATCTTCTTTGTCTAATAGTTGTAATTGTTTTCTCATCTGAAGTTCAGATTTGAAAAAAATTACAACTATAAAAAAATAAGATTATAGCACTATATTAGCTAAATTGCTCTATATTTGTTTTGTTTTTTCGAATATTCGCTATATTGCTATATATTCTTGTTTTAGAATATTACGAATATTCAAAAAAACAAAGTTATAGTAATATAGTGAATATTCGAAAAAAAAAACCGAATATAGAGCCATTTTGCTAATACAGTGCTATAATCTTCTTTGTCTAATAGTTGTAAGTTGAAAATAAAAAATTTGTATTACGAAAATTCGCATATTACACAATCATTAACTTGCCGAATATTCGAATTTGCCAATATTTGAAGAATATTCTACAAAATATTTGTGAAATATCGTAAATTCGAATATGACCCCTGCCACTCATCACTATTGGGGACCCACATGGAGAAAGTCCCATGGAGGAGGGGGAGGCGATGCCACTGGAGGAGAAAGAGTTAGTGATGGAGGAAAAGGAAGATGATGATGATGCTGATACAAGCTGTGATGACCAATGACTTCAGTGGGGTGTGGACCCAGAAAGAACTGGGTCCTCTGGCACGCTGGCTACAATGGCAAGCTGTATGCTTATTTTCTTAAATAATGAAAGGTGTATAATTATCATGAAGCAGTCTGATCGTTACTGGATAGTCATGCTTTGAGACCCTAGCTATCAAAGCAAAATGGGGGAATGATTTGCCATCACAGATTTATGTGATATAGATATTAGAGCTAAGTTCCTAATGGTTGTATTGCTAGAATTGACGAATATATAATGAATATAGCACTATATTCTCAATCTTCGTTATATTCTAGCAATATAACCATTAGGAACTTAGCTCTAAGTTGAATTCGCAATGCGATTAATATAACCTGTATTAATCGCATTGCGATTACAACTTAGATCTAAGTTCCTAATAATTGTATTGCTAGAATTGACGAATATAACGAATATAGCACTATATTCTCAATCTTCGTTATATTCTAGCAATACAACCATTCAGTGGCGTTGCGAGGGGGGTGCGGTGGGTGCCGGCTGCACCGGGTGACAACAGTCTGATGGGGTGTCACCCGCGGCCCGCCGGCGCAAGAGTTTTCACTCACAAGTTCAACTTCTAAACTTCGCAAACAAGCAAGCAAGCACTTCGCGCCGTTGCGTGGTAAAGGGGGTGTGACTCACTGCAGCCTGGTGAGCGATGGGGCGCCGCGGCAGCTGCCCTGCAGGAGTCTCTGGTGTCGGGAGGAGGAGGTAGGTAGAGCGGCTCTGACTTTATAGACCAAATTATTTTAATAATACCCCAATAATAATAAGTTAATAACCTAACCCCATTCATAAATTACTGGTGGATTATTATAGAGACGGCCCCAGGCCAGAAGACATAAGGGGTTGGGTTGAACTGTGGGCTGGGGCCACCCGGCCACATTTACTAATCTTTGCTCAGGGGGGCCCTCATAAATATAGACCCACAAGGTGTGGACTGGTCATTTTTACTAAGGAATATAGTTTAAACGTTTATGTGCAAAAGAGAAAATAAGAAGTCAGCTCCAATCTGATATCTGCACATAGATCAAGACTCCGGGTCTATGCAGATATCTGATTAGAGCTGACTTAGGCCCCTTTCACACAAGCGTGACGGATTAGGTCCGGATGCGTTCAGGGTGCGTTCAGTGAAACTCGCACTATTTTGCAAGCAAGTTCAGTCAGTTTTGTCTGTGATTGTGTTCAGTTGTTCAGTTTTTCTCATTATCTCTTTATTATGGCTTTGGGGGGGGGTGACACCATTTTCTACCGCACCGGGTGACACCAGCCATAGCAACGCCACTGCAACCATTAGGAAACCAGCTCCAAGTTGAATTCGCAATGTGATTAATATAACCTGTAATAATCGCATTCCAATTACGACTTTGTCAAATTTGTGACACTGCAGCTTCAGAATTAATCTAAGATGGATGCTGTCCTTGCTTTTTGATAGGCGGTGGGAGGGTCTGGGAGGGAGGGTATGCTGATTGGCTGGAATGTGTCTGCTGACTGTGAGGTACAGGGTCAAAGTTTGCTCAATGATGATGCATAGGGGGCGGACCGAACATCACATATGTTCGCCAGCCGTGGCGAACGCGAACAAGCTATGTTCGCCAGGAACTGTTCGCCAGCAAATAGTTTGGGACGTCTCTAATTGTTTCCATTTAGTTCAATGTAGGGTACAGTTTGAAAGAAAATAGTCAAAAATATAATCATATGTGCAGATTTACAAACTCTTTATCAAGTAACTGGGCCTATCATTGCTTTTGCTCTCTTTAGTGTAATGTTTTGTCTGTGCTGAATTTCTTTACCTTAGTAAACTACAACAAGCTTGGACAGATGCACTGTCAGCAGATTTGTACCTATAAAAACTGGCTGACCTGTTGCATGTGCGCTTGGCAGCTGAAGGCATCTATGTTGGTCCCATACTCATATGTGTCCACATTGCTGAGAAAATGATGTTTTGATATATGTAAATGATCCTCTAGGAGAAATAAGGGGGTTGCCATTACACCTAGAGGTTCTGCTTTCTCGGCAACTGCCGTGCCTTCTGCAATTTGATTGTCAGGGCTAGGCAGGGATTCACTGATTCACCTTTGCTGCTGTTTTCAATCATTGCAGTTACCGTATATTTATTTCCTCATTCAATCTCTTTCTCACTGTCTTTCCCTAAATGTTGGACACCGCTCTATTTCCCAGGGGTGATGTTTCCATACAATAATAAAATCCAAAGGCTTCCATTTTAAGAATCAACCAAGCACAATACTTACATTGCATTCCAAATTGAATAGAATGCAAATACACCATATGGCAGCAAAATACAAGTAGAAAGTTACCTTTTTCCTAGCTACAGACCTGAACAGGCAGTCTGCAAGAAATTGTAAAAAAACTCAATATGCCCCATTAAGTCAGACAATGTTGCCCATATCAACAGTGGTGTCTATGCATAGTATTTATTTATTTTATGCACTTATATAGCGCTACTATATTCCACAGCACTTTACAGTCATTAGAATCAAGCTGTCCCCAATGGGGCTGACAATGTAATTTCCCTATCAGTATGACCTTGGAGTGTGGGAGGAAAACTACACAAGGGAGAACATACAAACTCCATGCAGATGTTGTCCTTGGTCAGATTCAAACCCAGGATGCCAGCGCTGCAAGGCACCAGTGCTAACCACCAAGCCACCGTGCTGCCCAAATATGTCATCACAGTTCCAGTTTCATGTCTAGGTAATAAACATGCATTTATCATTGTACCTTACTTTACTTTGATGTAATCCAAATAAATGACAGAGAATTATGCATTACTGGATTTGCCTGCGAACAGTCATTTTATCACAGTGCTCTCTACCCTACCCTAACATTTTTTGGCATAAAACTACTGACTTTATTATAGTAGTGCTCTAAAAATGTTATAGAAAGATGTCGACATCGTCTGGTCCACTCTTTGGATGCAGCTCCACACAACATACCACTGGGGCCTACTTAGAAATCCACTTTAAGTTTTAATCTACATCACCAGTTTCCTTCAGGTCGGGCACTTAATCATCCTACACCTTTTACCCTTTAAGGGATACTTCCATGAAAAATTTCTATCACATATTAACAACCTAAATGCGAATGTTCTATGTCATGGCTATGGTTTTCTGGATATAAATTTTTATGTCCTGGCTCTTTAACTTACCGTAATCTTTGTTTGGACCTTTAGAGCAGCAAACAGTCTTGCTTAATTGTCTCATTCAGGCCTTCACTCTGGCCAGTCATGACTCATAACAGTATAAGTTACACTAACTAGTGGTCATCTTTATCTAGGCCTATCAAGAAAACAATATGGTTGTCATACTGCTATTCCAATTCTACACCTGCTCTTAGTATCATGAGTATTACCTTTCAAATAATATCTTCCCTGCTCAACAGCAGTAAACTGACAATGGGTCACCGATCTATAATGAGGTCTTGTCCTATGTGCTGACTGCTACAAGAGGACAATATTACTGTGTCTTGAAAAAGTATTTATACCCCTTGAACTTTTCCACATTTTATTAAATTTCACCCACAATCCTAAATGTATTTTATTGGGATTTTATGTGATAGACCAACACAAAGTGGCAAGCATGTGGGAAGTAAAAAGAAAATAATACATGGTTTTCAAAAAAATGTATAAATAAAAATATGAAAAGTGTGGTGTGTATTTGTATTCAACCCCCTGTATTCTTATATCCCTAAATAAAATTCAGTGTGAGCAATTGTCTTCAGAAGTAATTAGTAAATAAAGTACACTTGTGTGTAATTTATTCTCAGTATAACTACAGCTGTTCTGTAAGGGCCTCAGAGGTTTGTTACAGAACAGCTGCATGAAAACCAAGAAACACACCAGACAGGTCAGGGATAAAGTTTTGGAGAATTAGAGTTAGGTTATAAAAAAAAATCTCCCAAGCTCTG
Organism: Bufo gargarizans; assembly: GCF_014858855.1. NCBI lineage: Eukaryota > Metazoa > Chordata > Amphibia > Anura > Bufonidae > Bufo > Bufo gargarizans. The sequence continues at coordinate 350,075,447 of NC_058081.1, forward strand.
AACATCTCACAGAGCACTGTTCAATCCATTATCTAAAAATGTAAGGAGTATGGTACAACCACAAACCTACCCAGACATGGCCATCCACCTAAACTGACAGCCCAGGCAAAGAGAGTCCTAATTAGATAAACAGACAAAAGGCTCGTGGTTACTCTGGAGGAGCTGCAGAGATCCATAGCTCAGATGGGAAGAACTGTCCACAGGGCAACTATTAGTGATGTACTCCACAGATCTGGCCCTTATGGAAGAAAGAAGAAAGCCATATTTGAAAGCAAGCCATAAGAAGTCCCATTTGCAGTTTGCCACAAGCCATGTAGGGGACACATGAAAACATGTGGAAGAAGGTGCTCTGGTCAGATGGAACCAACGTTAAACTTTTTGGCCTGATTGCAAAATGCTATGTGTGGCTCAAAACTAACACTGCACATCACACCATGCTGGGGGATACTTTTCTTCAGCAGGGACTGGGAAGCTGGTCAGAGTTGATGGGAAGATGGATAAGCTGGAGGAAAACCTGTTAGAGGCTGAAAAAGACTTGAGACTGGGGTGGAGGTTCACCTTCCAGCAGGATAACGGCCCTAAACATACAGCTAGAGCTACAATGGAATGGTTTAGATCAGGGGTGCACAACCTTTTTTGGTCTGGGGGCCGCATTGTCACATCGCACTATTTCAAGGGGCCACAAAAAAGTTAATCAGTGCTTGTTTGCATCAACCTATTACACAGGCTTAGGTCTCATGCACACAACCGTGGTGTGTTTTGCGGTCCGCAAATCGCGGATCCGCAAAACACGGATGGCGTCCGTGCACGTTCCGCAATTTGTGGAACGGCACAGACAGCCTTTAATATAAATGCCAATTCTTGTCCGCAAAGCGCGGACAAGAATAGGACATGTTATATTTTTTGGGGCGGGGCCCATTGAGCATCAGAAGCGGCCCCATTGAAGTGAATGGGTCTGCATCCAAGCTGCCAAAACGGCGGCCCGGATGCGGACCAAAACAACGTCCGTGTGCATGAGGCCTAATGCAAAGTGACTGGGGAGGAATGATCACTACCATAGTCATTCCTCCCTCATTCACTTCTATTGATTATAGGTAGCACATTCCTAATTACATGGTGAGATGTGCTGACGATAATTGTACATCTTTCATCCTGATAAAGTATGCAAATCAGCTGACAAACGAGTGATTCGTTGTTTATCGGCTGATCAGCGGCACGATTATACCGGCCAGATATCAGGAATGAGCGTTCCTATGAATACTTCATGCAGCATGGGCCTGAAACAGAAGATTCATAATTTCATGCTCCCTGCACTACCTGCTGTCTCCAGTTGGATATGGGCATAGTCACATGTATCTCTCCAGCCAATGACTGGCTTGAGTGGTGATGTAGGCACAAGCAGCGTTTCACCGCTAAAGCCAGTCATTTACTGGTGAAGTGCTCCGGTACCGGAAGATGGAGACAGCGAGAGCAGCACGAAGCAGGAAAGTATGGATCTTCTGTGTCAGGGGCCATGCTGTAGGAACTTGTTAAAATTCCTTTTAACTAGGAAACTCCTTTAAGTGGCGACATTTCCTTCCTGCCTCCTATTCACAAATGAGTGTTTTACTTCACTGCAGAGGATGGCACTCACTGGTTATTACCACCTTCTGGACCCCCAGATATACTATAGGTGTGCAGATGTGTGCAATAACCAGTAAGCACTTTCCCTGAGGGCTCATGCACATGGTCATTGTTTTAGTCTACATCTGAGACGCATTTTTTTTATGTGGCTTGGATGTGGATCCATTCACTTCAACGGGGCCGCATAAGATGTGGACAGCACTCCATGTGCTGTCTGCATCCATTACTACGTTCTGCAAAATGCCGAACACACATGGCTGGTGTCCTGTGGACCAAAAGAAAAGGTACAGTTGTGTGTATGTGTTGGATCATTTTATTATACAATATGTATAGTTGCACATAAATTTGGTAATAATTGTAATGGTTTTTGTTGGTGTGGGTGTTTTTTTCTTTTATATATTTTACAATTTTTTTCTTTTTTTTTAACTTATGTTATTAATATATTTCTGCTACAAAAAGACCTTTGGAGGACACTGACTATTTATTTAGTTTTTTTTTTACCATCACTTTATTATTTTTTTAGATATATTTTTGTCACATAATATGACAGTGAAAAATTTTATTTAGCATTTTTCATATTTATAGTTTTCTTTGAATTTATTTACTTTACTGTATTTTATTTATTTATTTATGTTACATCTTTTTGCTAAACTTTTCTTTTCTTTTTTTAATATATCTTTGCAGCACTGTATGTCTCCCAAGAGGTCTTTAAAAGACCTCTGGGGGACACAGACTTTTTATTTATTTTTTTTGCACTTTTTTTATTCTCTTATTTGTATTCTTTTACTGTGTTTTCAAATTTTCTTTGCTTTTAATATATATATTTGCCTCCATAAAAGACCTTTGGGGACACAAACTCTGCCCCTGATCACGTGATTGCCGTGTCGAAACTGCACAGCTCGCTGCTCACCTGTGTGAGGAAAGGTGTAACGCCCCAGAGGGGCATTACCACTTCTGCACCCCGCTACTGTCTTTATTGGTTAACCTCATGACATCATGTATATTTATTTCAGGTCCTCAACACTGTGCATATTAATTTCTTGTAACTGTTTTTGTTCATGTAATTTACCTGGTTAACCAGAAGGTGGCATCAAGCATGGCAGAGCTACATTTATAGAATATGGAACCCTTCTTTCCATTCTAACCCTCCCTCTAAGGAGGGGAGGGTTCTAGTTAGAGGTCAGTGAGAGTACCCCCTGCTTGGGGAAGGAAGCAGGTGCACGTCCTTGTTGAACGTGTCCTGCCTAAGCCAGCTAGAGCACCTTCAGCTCTGCTAAACACAGCCAAAGCCTGAAACCTCTGAAGCCAGGAAGTATAGATCCCCTGGTATTAATCTAGAGACAGACTACAGAGAGAAGTTGCGGCATAGAGCAAAAGCAAAGTTATACAAAAAGCTTGTCAGTACACCAGAGCCAGAGAGCAACATATGTAGCAGAAAGGAGTTTGCCTGTGACAGTTTTAGTGCTAAAGCATGCTAGGAACCAAGACAAAGCCTAAAAATGTTGGAGAAACGTTTATGCAAAGTAAAGCTGTTATTGAACTTCATCACAAGGTTTGGACTCAATTTATTTAATCATCCCCTTCATCAACAACCCCCCTTTCATTGCTTCGGGGCCAATGCCTGGGGTCCAGCGTATCCAGGTAGGAGCACCGTGACACGTGCACAAAACATTAAGGGACATTGTAGGCCACCCTACACCACTCTGGCGTTCATACACCTGGGTACCACCAACACCATTTCTTTAAGGGACTCTGTCCCATTGTTGCTTTATTGCAACTGGCGTCACAAAACAAGTATCTAGTACTCTTAAAGGGCCCTGGGGGGAGGCACCCGTTGCAAAGGCAGAAGCGCTGATATACTGCTCTGCCTTCTCCTCAGCTCCCCCACTATCTCTGACAGCCGGGGACCCATCCTGCTCCTGCTACAGTACAGGAGCTGTAATCCTGCAATTGTGCGGCGCTCCGGGCAGAAACACAGCTGATCGCACAATCAGCTGTGTTTCTGGCCAGAAGGACATGGGTCGCAGGGTGTGCTCCCCTGGTTTGGATCAAAGCATATTCATGTGTTAAAATTGCCCAGTCAAAGTCCTGACCTAAATCCTATTGAGAATCTGTGACAAGATTTGAAAAATGCTGTTCACAGATGCTCTCCATCCAATCTGACTGAGCTTGAGCTATTTTGCAAAGAAGAATGGGCAAACATTTTAGCCTCTAGATGTACAAAGCTGGTAGAGACATGCCCCAAAAGACTTGCAGCTGTAATTGCAGCAATCGGAGGTCCTACAAAGTATTAACTCGGAAGGGAACACAAATACACACCACACTTTCCAGATATTAATTTATTCATTTTTTTTAAAACCATCATTTTCTTTTCACTTCACACATACTTGCTGCTTTGTGTTGATCTATCACATAAAATCCCAATAAAATACATTTAGGTTTGTGGGTGTAACGTGTAAAAAATTGGGAAAAGTTCAAGGGGTATGAATACTTTTTTCAAGGCACTGTATGTTTCCTATTTTCAATGGTTTAGAACAGCTGAAATGGCAAAAACAACACACAAGAATGCTTACTTTTTTTTTCTAGTTCTATGAACATTGAGTTTAAAAACACACCACTTTCTAATGGGTGTCCCTTTAAAATAGTGATCCATGCAGATTTTGCCTGTCAGTGAGGCTCCACGATAGCTGGAGGAATGATAATTTGCAAACAGCTTCCTATTCAAGATCTCTAGTGACTCCAACAACTTTATAATCATTGGCTGAATTCAGGTGCCACCTAACAGCAGATTCCAGTGCTGAGCCGAGACTGGCACAATCATACTGTACAAGCTGAACCGTCTTACAGTTAGGCCGGTCTCCAAATAATATGACAACCAGCTTTCTTGCCATTGATGGGGGTGCATTTCCTTGTGCTGTGTGTGCCTCATCAGCCTCCTACCTGTAGGTCATTACATATCATCCATGCCCTAAATGTAGGTAAACATTCTGACAGAGATGATAACTTTCCACTTAAGGACTTTTTCTATTCCTCACCTTTCAAGAACTTGCTTTTTGTGGGACAATTTTTTTTTTTAATGGCACCATTTAATGCTCATTATAATGTATTAAGAAACTTAAAAAAATTCTTGTGTGGCGGAATGGAGAAAAAAATATAATCGCATCTTTGCTGGATTTTGCTGTGTGTTGCAATATTCTGAGATCTTTCCTTTTCGGTGTGTGAAGATGTGAGGTGACAAAAAAAATTAGCAAATCTGTATTGCGCACTTTATTTTATTTTCTACGCATGTGCGATGTGTGAAGTGAACCCGCACTAAATCCTAACTCCACTCATTTCAATGATTCTGTGTAAATGACCATTTTTTTCATGTATCAGTTCTGCATCGTGGGAAAAACGCAGCGTGTCCTATATTCTGCATCCGCAAACAAGTGCGGATGCAATGGTTTTTCACTGATGGTTGCTAACAGATGTTGTTTGTAAACCTTCAGTTTTTTATCACACGTGTGAAAAACACATCAAAAGCATTGCACCCACGCAAAAAAAACCTGAACAACTAAACGCAATCACAGACAAAACTGACTGAACTTGCTTGCAAAATGGTGCGAGTTTCACTAAACGCATACGGAGCCAATCCGCCACGCTCATGTGAAAGAGACCTAAAAGTTCTGTTTTACGGAAACAGCTATACCATTTATTTTTATTTTGTATTGCTTAGATTTTTACATGATTAATGGGAAAATTGGTTTTTGGATAAAAAAATAAATACATTTTGCTTTTTATATTTTTAAAAACTTAATAATAATTTTTTTACTATTTTACTATTTTGTATTACTTTTTAGTCCCCCTAAGCGACAAGTGATGGCTTGATGGCATGTACAATACATCTGTAGCACAGTGTATTGTGCTTTTGTCATTATCTTATTGTACCCTGCCTCTAACAGTGCCTAATGGGAGAGCTAAGATAGCAGGCCAAGGGACTATTACAAGCCCCCAGGTGCCATGACAACAGCTTATCACCCAACTCGTCAATTGCATTGTAGGGACGAATGTGATGTATAGGGACCCATTTGATGTTAATCCACATAGTTGCTATTGACCACACCATTGGAATGGTGAGACAGACTAGATTGAAATGTATAGCAGATGGCAGTCGCCGTGTATGAAGATGCAAGTCTTCAATAATATGCAACATGTGTACTAAAACATCACATTAAGGGAAAGTGATTCTTCACGTTACAATAATCTCAATATTTTGAACATACAGTGTGGTCTTTCATGGGACACTGCAATCAATGCCTCACTGCTACACAATGTCCTTGTTGCTGGAGGTGCGATGCAGGCAAGTATGACGCCATTGGGCCTGTTGCACCTACAGTAGCCACAGGCATCTCAGATGGGAGAGTGGAGCAGACTTGTCCTTCTCTGTTAGTTGGGGGAATGTGGAGTAGGTAAGTTTTTAATTTAAAATAAGGAAGCATCACTCTGTAGCCCCCGTACAGTTATAGGGGGGCACTTATAGGAGCATCCATCATGCTATGTGGGGGATTATACTGTGTGGGGGCCACTTAAGGGGGCATCACACTGTGTAAGGACACTAAGTGGCATCACTATTGTGTGAGGGCACTAAGGGGACATTCATGGGGGCCGTTTCAAAACATAAATTAAAAAATGTTAGAATGAATGAGATTACGCAGGCTAAGTCAATAAATATATTTACTAAGTGTGATTAAATATAAGATAACACTCACAAATCACATACTGAATAGAGTTGAGCGAACACCTGGATGTTCGGGTTCGAGAAGTTCGGCCGAACATCCCGGAAATGTTCGGGTTCGGGATCCGAACCCGATCCGAACTTCGTCCCGAACCCGAACCCCATTGAAGTCAATGGGGACCCGAACTTTTCGGCACTAAAAAGGCTGTAAAACAGCCCAGGAAAGAGCTAGAGGGCTGCAAAAGGCAGCAACATGTAGGTAAATCCCCTGCAAACAAATGTGGATAGGGAAATGAATTAAAATAAAAATTAAATAAATAAAAATTAACCAAAATCAATTGGAGAGAGGTTCCATAGCAGAGAATCTGGCTTCCCGTCACCCACCACTGGAACAGTCCATTCTCAGATATTTAGGCCCCGGCACCCAGGCAGAGGAGAGAGGTCCCGTAACAGAGAATCTGTCTTCATGTCAGCAGAGAATTAGTCTGCATGTCATAGCAGAGAATGAGGCTTCACGTCAGCCACCACTGGAACAGTCCATTCTCAGATATTTAGGCCCCGGCACCCAGGCAGAGGAGAGAGGTCCCGTAACAGAGAATCTGTCTTCATGTCAGCAGAGAATTAGTCTGCATGTCATAGCAGAGAATGAGGCTTCACGTCAGCCACCACTGCAACAGTCCATTGGCATATATTTAGGCCCAGCACCCAGGCAGAGGAGAGAGGTCCCGTAACAGACAATCTGGCTTCATGTCAGCAGAGAATCAGTCTTCATATCATAGCAGAGAATCAGGCTTCACGTCACCCACCACTGTAAGAGTCAATTTTCATAAATTTAGGCCCAGAACCCAGGCAGAGGAGAAAGGTCCCGTAACAGACAATCTGGCTTCATGTCAGCAGAGAATCAGTCTTCATATCATAGCAGAGAATCAGGCTTCACGTCACCCACCACTGTAAGAGTCAATTTTCATAAATTTAGGCCCAGAACCCAGGCAGAGGAGAAAGGTCCCGTAACAGACAATCTGGCTTCATGTCAGCAGAGAATCAGTCTTCATATCATAGCAGAGAATCAGGCTTCACGTCACCCACCACTGTAAGAGTCAATTTTCATAAATTTAGGCCCAGAACCCAGGCAGAGGAGAAAGGTCCCGTAACAGACAATCTGGCTTCATGTCAGCAGAGAATCAGTCTTCATATCATAGCAGAGAATCAGGCTTCACGTCACCCACCACTGTAAGAGTCAATTTTCATAAATTTAGGCCCAGAACCCAGGCAGAGGAGAAAGGTCCCGTAACAGACAATCTGGCTTCATGTCAGCAGAGAATCAGTCTTCATATCATAGCAGAGAATCAGGCTTCACGTCACCCACCACTGTAAGAGTCAATTTTCATAAATTTAGGCCCAGAACCCAGGCAGAGGAGAAAGGTCCCGTAACAGACAATCTGGCTTCATGTCAGCAGAGAATCAGTCTTCATATCATAGCAGAGAATCAGGCTTCACGTCACCCACCACTGTAAGAGTCAATTTTCATAAATTTAGGCCCAGAACCCAGGTAGAGGAGAAAGGTCCCGTAACAGACAATCTGGCTTCATGACAGCAGAGAATCAGTCTGCATGTCATAGCAGAGAATCAGGCTTCACGTCAGCCACCACTGCAACAGTCCATTGTCATAAATTTAGGCCCAGCACCCAGGCAGAGGAGAGAGGTCCCGTAACAGACAATCTGGCTTCATGTCAGCAGAGAATTAGTCTGCATGTCATAGCAGAGAATCAGGCTTCATGTCAGCCACCACTGCAACAGTCCATTGGCATATATTTAGGCCTAGCACACAGGCAGAGGAGAGGTTCATTCAACTTTGGGTAGCATCGCAATATAATGGTAAAATGAAAATAAAAATAGGATTGAATGAGGAAGTGCCCTGGAGTCCAATAATATATGGTTATGGGGAGGTAGTTAATGTCTAATCTGGACAAGGGACGGACAGGTCCTGTGGGATCCATGCCTGGTTCATTTTTATGAACGTCAGCTTGTCCACATTGGCTGTAGACAGGCGGCTGCGTTTGTCTGTAATGACGCCCCCTGCCGTGCTGAATACACGTTCAGACAAAACGCTGGCTGCCGGGCAGGCCAGCACCTCCAAGGCATAAAAGGCTAGCTCTGGCCACGTGGACAATTTAGAGACCCAGAAGTTGAATGGGGCCGAACCATCAGTCAGTACGTGGAGGGGTGTGCACACGTACTGTTCCACCATGTTAGTAAAATGTTGCCTCCTGCTAACACGTTGCGTATCAGGTGGTGGTGCAGTTAGCTGTGGCGTGTTGACAAAAGTTTTCCACATCTCTGCCATGCTAACCCTGCCCTCAGAGGAGCTGGCCGTGACACAGCTGCCTTGGCGACCTCTTGCTCCTCCTCTGCCTTGGCCTTGGGCTTCCACTTGTTCCCCTGTGACATTTGGGAATGCTCTCAGTAGCGCGTCTACCAACGTGCGCTTGTACTCGCGCATCTTCCTATCACGCTCCAGTGCAGGAAGTAAGGTGGGCACATTGTCTTTGTAGCGTGGATCCAGCAGGGTGGCAACCCAGTAGTCCGCACAGGTTAAAATGTGGGCAACTCTGCTGTCGTTGCGCAGGCACTGCAGCATGTAGTCGCTCATGTGTGCCAGGCTGCCCAGGGGTAAGGACAAGCTGTCCTCTGTGGGAGGCGTATCGTCATCGTCCTGCCTTTCCCCCCAGCCACGCACCAGTGATGGACCCGAGCTGCGTTGGGTGCCACCCCGCTGTGACCATGCTTCATCCTCATCCTCCTCCACCTCCTCCTCATCCTCGTCCTCCTCGTCCTCCAGTAGTGGGCCCTGGCTGGCCACATTTGTACCTGGCCTCTGCTGTTGCAAAAAACCTCCCTCTGAGTCACTTCGAAGAGACTGGCCTGAAAGTGCTAAAAATGACCCCTCTTCCTCATCCTCCTCCTCCTCCTCCTGGGCCACCTCCTGTTCCATCATCGCCCTAAGTGTTTTCTCAAGGAGACATAGAAGTGGTATTGTAACGCTGATAACGGTGTCATCGCCACTGGCCATGTTGGTGGAGTACTCGAAACAGCGCAACAGGGCACACAGGTCTCGCATGGAGGCCCAGTCATTGGTGGTGAAGTGGTGCTGTTCTGTAGTGCGACTGACCCGTGCGTGCTGCAGCTGAAACTCCACTATGGCCTGCTGCTGCTCGCACAGTCTGTCCAGCATGTGCAAGGTGGAGTTCCACCTGGTGGGCACGTCGCATATGAGGCGGTGAGCGGGAAGGCCGAAGTTACGCTGTAGCGCAGACAGGCGAGCAGCAGCAGGATGTGAACGCCGGAAGCGCGAACAGACGGCCCGCACTTTATGCAGCAGCTCTGACATGTCGGGGTAGTTGTGAATGAACTTCTGCACCACCAAATTCAGCACATGCGCCAAGCAAGGGATGTGCGTCAAATTGGCTAGTCCCAGAGCTGCAACGAGATTTCGCCCATTATCACACACCACCAGGCCGGGCTTGAGGCTCACCGGCAGCAACCACTCGTCGGTCTGTTGTTCTATACCCCGCCACAACTCCTGTGCGGTGTGGGGCCTGTCCCCCAAACATATGAGTTTCAGAATGGCCTGCTGACGTTTACCCCGGGCTGTGCTGAAGTTGGTGGTGAAGGTGTGTGGCTGACTGGATGAGCAGGTGGAAGAAGAGGAGGAGGAAGCCGAGAAGGAGGAGGTGGCAACAGGAGGCAAAGAATGTTGCCCTGCGATCCTTGGCGGCGGAAGGACGTGCGCCAAACAGCTCTCCGCCTGGGGCCCAGCTGCCACTACATTTACCCAGTGTGCAGTTAGGGAGATATAGCGTCCCTGGCCGTGCTTACTGGTCCACGTATCTGTGGTTAGGTGGACCTTGCTACAGATGGCGTTGCGCAGTGCACACTTGATTTTATCGGATACTTGGTTGTGCAGGGAAGGCACGGCTCTCTTGGAGAAGTAGTGCCGGCTGGGAACAACATACTGTGGGACAGCAAGCGACATGAGCTGTTTGAAGCTGTCTGTGTCCACCAGCCTAAATGACAGCATTTCATAGGCCAGTAGTTTAGAAATGCTGGCATTCAGGGCCAGGGATCGAGGGTGGCTAGGTGGGAATTTACGCTTTCTATCAAATGTTTGTGAGATGGAGAGCTGAACGCTGGCGTGTGACATGGTTGAGACGCTTGGTGACGGAGGTGGTGGTGGTGGTGTTGGTGGTACATCCCCTGTTTGCTGGGCGGCAGGTGCCAACGTTCCTCCAGAGGCGGAGGAAGAGGCCGAGGCGGCAGCAGCAGAATAGGCCGAGGCGGCAGCAGCAGAAGAGGTAGCAGGGGGAGCCTGAGTGACTTCCTTGGTTTTAAGGTGTTTACTCCACTGCAGTTCATGCTTTGCATGCAGGTGCCTGGTCATGCAGGTTGTGCTCAGGTTCAGAACGTTAATGCCTCGCTTCAGGCTCTGATGGCACAGCGTGCAAACCACTCGGGTCTTGTCGTCAGCACATTGTTTGAAGAAGTGCCATGCCAGGGAACTCCTTGAAGCTGCCTTTGGGGTGCTCGGTCCCAGATGGCGGCGGTCAGTAGCAGGCGGAGTCTCTTGGCGGCGGGTGTTCTGCTTTTGCCCACTGCTCCCTCTTTTGCTACGCTGTTGGCTCGGTCTCACCACTGCCTCTTCCTCCGAACTGTGAAAGTCAGTGGCACGACCTTCATTCCATGTGGGGTCTAGGACCTCATCGTCCCCTGCATCGTCTTCCACCCAGTCTTGATCCCTGACCTCCTGTTCAGTCTGCACACTGCAGAAAGACGCAGCAGTTGGCACCTGTGTTTCGTCATCATCAGAGACATGCTGAGGTGGTATTCCCATGTCCTCATCATCAGGAAACATAAGTGGTTGTGCGTCAGTGCATTCTATGTCTTTCACCGCTGGGGAAGGGCTAGGTGGATGCCCTTGGGAAACCCTGCCAGCGGAGTCTTCAAACAGCATAAGAGACTGCTGCATAACTTGAGGCTGAGACAGTTTCCCTGGTATGCATGGGGGTGATGTGACAGACTGATGGGGTTGGTTTTCAGGCGCCATCTGTGCGCTTTCTGCAGAAGACTGGGTGGGAGATAATGTGAACGTGCTGGATCCACTGTCGGCCACCCAATTGACTAATGCCTGTACCTGCTCAGGCCTTACCATCCTTAGAACGGCATTGGGCCCCACCATATATCGCTGTAAATTCTGGCGGCTACTGGGACCTGAAGTAGTTGGTACACTAGGACGTGTGGATGTGGCAGAACGGCCACGTCCTCTCCCAGCACCAGAGGGTCCACTAACACCACCACGACCATGTCCACGTCCGCGTCCCTTACTAGATGTTTTTCTCATTGTTATGGTTCACCACAACAACAAATATATTATTTGGCCCAATGTATTGTATTCAAATTCAGCGGGATATAAATTTGAGGCCTAGTATTTAGGCGCTGGGTGACCGGTATGGATTTAGTGACAGAATTAGACTTGGAAATGCACAGAAGCGTGTGTGTGTGAAGTTATTCTGAATGACCCAATGTGCACCTTGAATATTATATACCCTTTTAGGGATAGATTTCAAATAGCTCTGATATAGCAGAAACCACTAAATTATGAAATTGCTAAATTGGGAATTGTACTTCAACCCAGAACAAAAAATGTGCTTTGACGGACACTAAATATCTTGCCCAGCAACAACAGTACAGCGGTGGGTAACGAGAGATTTAGAGGGAATTAAATTTGAGGCCTAGTATTTAGGCGCTGGGTCACCGGTATGGATTTAGTGACAGAATTAGACTTGGAAATGCACAGAAGCGTGTGTGTGAAGTTATTCTGAATGACCCAATGTGCACCTTCAATATTATATACCCTTTTTGGGATAGATTTCAAATAGCTCTGATATAGCAGGAACCACTAAATTATGAAATTGCTAAATTGGGAATTGTACTTCAACCCAGAACAAAAAATGTGCTTTGACGGGCACTAAATAACTTTCCCAGCTACAACAGGACAACGGTAACGAGAGATTTAGAGGGATTTAAATTTGAGGCCTAGTATTTAGGCGCTGGGTGACAGGTATGGGTTTAGTGACAGAATTAGACTTGGAAATACACAGTAGCGGGTGTGTGTGAAGTTATTCTGAATGACCCTATGTGCACCTTCAATATTATATACCCTTTTAGGGATAGATTTCAAATAGCTCTGATATAGCAGAAACCACTAAATTATGAAATTGCTAAATTGGGAATTGTACTTCAACCCAGAACAAAAAATGTGCTTTGACGGACACTAAATATCTTGCCCAGCAACAACAGTACACCGGTGGGTAACGAGAGATTTAGAGGGAATTAAATTTGAGGCCTAGTATTTAGGCGCTGGGTCACCGGTATGGATTTAGTGACAGAATTAGACTTGGAAATACACAGTAGCGGGTGTGTGTGAAGTTATTCTGAATGACCCTATGTGCACCTTCAATATTATATACCCTTTTTGGGATAGATTTCAAATAGCTCTGATATAGCAGGAACCACTAAATTATGAAATTGCTAAATTGGGAATTGTACTTCAACCCAGAACAAAAAATGTGCTTTGACGGGCACTAAATAACTTTCCCAGCTACAACAGGACAACGGTAACGAGAGATTTAGAGGGATTTAAATTTGAGGCCTAGTATTTAGGCGCTGGGTGACAGGTATGGGTTTAGTGACAGAATTAGACTTGGAAATACACAGTAGCGGGTGTGTGTGAAGTTATTCTGAATGACCCTATGTGCACCTTCAATATTATATACCCTTTTTGGGATAGATTTCAAATAGCTCTGATATAGCAGAAACCACTAAATTATGAAATTGCTAAATTGGGAATTGTACTTCAACCCAGAACAAAAATGTGCTTTGACGGACACTAAATATCTTGCCCAGCAACAACAGTACAGCGGTGGGTAACGAGAGATTTAGAGGGAATTAAATTTGAGGCCTAGTATTTAGGCGCTGGGTCACCGGTATGGATTTAGTGACAGAATTAGACTTGGAAATACACAGTAGCGGGTGTGTGTGAAGTTACTCTGAATGACCCTATGTGCACCTTCAATATTATATACCCTTTTTGGGATAGATTTCAAAGAGCTCTGATATAGCAGGAACCACTAAATTATGAAATTGCTAAATTGGGAATTGTATTTCAACCCAGAACAAGAAATGTGCTTGAACGGACACTAAATAACTCGCCCAGCTACAGCACTAGGGACAGATTTAGCTGGATATAAATTTGAGGCCTAGTATTTAGGCGCTGGGTGACAGGTATGGGTTTAGTGACAGAATTAGACTTGGAAATACACAGTAGCGGGTGTGTGTGAAGTTATTCTGAATGACCCTATGTGCACCTTCAATATTATATACCCTTTTAGGGATAGATTTCAAATAGCTCTGATATAGCAGAAACCACTAAATTATGAAATTGCTAAATTGGGAATTGTACTTCAACCCAGAACAAAAAATGTGCTTTGACGGACACTAAATATCTTGCCCAGCAACAACAGTACAGCGGTGGGTAACGAGAGATTTAGAGGGAATTAAATTTGAGGCCTAGTATTTAGGCGCTGGGTCACCGGTATGGATTTAGTGACAGAATTAGACTTGGAAATACACAGTAGCGGGTGTGTGTGAAGTTATTCTGAATGACCCTATGTGCACCTTCAATATTATATACCCTTTTTGGGATAGATTTCAAATAGCTCTGATATAGCAGGAACCACTAAATTATGAAATTGCTAAATTGGGAATTGTACTTCAACCCAGAACAAAAAATGTGCTTTGACGGGCACTAAATAACTTTCCCAGCTACAACAGGACAACGGTAACGAGAGATTTAGAGGGATTTAAATTTGAGGCCTAGTATTTAGGCGCTGGGTGACAGGTATGGGTTTAGTGACAGAATTAGACTTGGAAATACACAGTAGCGGGTGTGTGTGAAGTTATTCTGAATGACCCTATGTGCACCTTCAATATTATATACCCTTTTTGGGATAGATTTCAAATAGCTCTGATATAGCAGAAACCACTAAATTATGAAATTGCTAAATTGGGAATTGTACTTCAACCCAGAACAAAAAATGTGCTTTGACGGACACTAAATATCTTGCCCAGCAACAACAGTACACCGGTGGGTAACGAGAGATTTAGAGGGAATTAAATTTGAGGCCTAGTATTTAGGCGCTGGGTCACCGGTATGGATTTAGTGACAGAATTAGACTTGGAAATACACAGTAGCGGGTGTGTGTGAAGTTATTCTGAATGACCCTATGTGCACCTTCAATATTATATACCCTTTTGGGATAGATTTCAAATAGCTCTGATATAGCAGGAACCACTAAATTATGAAATTGCTAAATTGGGAATTGTACTTCAACCCAGAACAAAAATGTGCTTTGACGGGCACTAAATAACTTTCCCAGCTACAACAGGACAACGGTAACGAGAGATTTAGAGGGATTTAAATTTGAGGCCTAGTATTTAGGCGCTGGGTGACAGGTATGGGTTTAGTGACAGAATTAGACTTGGAAATACACAGTAGCGGGTGTGTGTGAAGTTATTCTGAATGACCCTATGTGCACCTTCAATATTATATACCCTTTTTGGGATAGATTTCAAATAGCTCTGATATAGCAGAAACCACTAAATTATGAAATTGCTAAATTGGGAATTGTACTTCAACCCAGAACAAAAAATGTGCTTTGACGGACACTAAATATCTTGCCCAGCAACAACAGTACAGCGGTGGGTAACGAGAGATTTAGAGGGAATTAAATTTGAGGCCTAGTATTTAGGCGCTGGGTCACCGGTATGGATTTAGTGACAGAATTAGACTTGGAAATACACAGTAGCGGGTGTGTGTGAAGTTACTCTGAATGACCCTATGTGCACCTTCAATATTATATACCCTTTTTGGGATAGATTTCAAAGAGCTCTGATATAGCAGGAACCACTAAATTATGAAATTGCTAAATTGGGAATTGTATTTCAACCCAGAACAAGAAATGTGCTTGAACGGACACTAAATAACTCGCCCAGCTACAGCACTAGGGACAGATTTAGCTGGATATAAATTTGAGGCCTAGTATTTAGGCGCTGGGTGACCGGTATGGATTTAGTGACAGAATTAGACTGGGATATGGCCAAAAAATGAACAGACTATTGCTGGTTAAATGCACTTGGTGTGACAGCTTCACCCTGATGTAGGCTTTAGCCAAAAAACAACCACACCATTGAGGGTTAAATGCACTTGGTGACAGGCGCAGCTTGCCCCTGATTTTGTATATGGCCAAAAAATGAACAGACTATTGCTGGTTAAATGCACTTGGTGTGACAGCTTCACCCTGATGTAGGCTTTAGCCAAAAAACAACCACACCATTGAGGGTTAAATGCACTTGGTGACAGGCGCAGCTTGCCCCTGATTTTGTATATGGCCAAAAAATGAACAGACTATTGCTGGTTAAATGCACTTGGTGTGACAGCTTCACCCTGATGTAGGCTTTAGCCAAAAAACAACCACACCATTGAGGGTTAAATGCACTTGGTGACAGGCGCAGCTTGCCCCTGATTTTGTATATGGCCAAAAAATGAACAGACTATTGCTGGTTAAATGCACTTGGTGTGACAGCTTCACCCTGATGTAGGCTTTAGCCAAAAAACAACCACACCATTGAGGGTTAAATGCACTTGGTCGCAGCTTGTGCTGGCGCACCACAAGACACAAAATGGCCGCCGATCACCCCAGAAAAATGAGACTGACAAACGGTCTGTGCAGCCTAAAAACAGTGAGCAATTGAGGATCAGCAGCTCAATGATCCACAGCTGCAGATCGATCAGTTAATCAAGTCCTTTGGAGGAGTTAATCTGCCTAATCTCGCCCTACTGTCGCAGCCGCAACCTCTCCCTACGCTAATCAGAGCAGAGTGACGGGCGGCGCTATGTGACTCCAGCTTAAATAGAGGCTGGGTCACATGGTGCTCTGGCCAATCACAGCCATGCCAATAGTAGGCATGGCTGTGATGGCCTCTTGGGGCAAGTAGTATGACGCTTGTTGATTGGCTGCTTTGCAGCCTTTCAAAAAGCGCCAAGAAAGCGTCACAAAAGCGCGAAGAAAGCGACGAACACCGAACCCGAACCCGGACTTTTACGAAAATGTCCGGGTTCGGGTCCGTGTCACGGACACCCCAAAATTCGGTACGAACCCGAACTATACAGTTCGAGTTCGCTCATCCCTAATACTGAATAATAAAAAGTAAATATATCACATGTAATATGGGGTGATACTCCGTCGATCATGCTATAACACATGACCAACACCCCAGGGTGTAAAAGAGAGGGCAAATCAATACTTACATCCTACCTAGGATGAAGTTTTAGGTGGAGTCGCCCGAATGTATGTGAGTTATTCTCATCAGCCCCTCCTCCAGTGTGCATCACGCATGTGTCTGAGATCACTCAGGAATGTGGTATTATCAGCACAATGTTGTGTGAGTACTTCTCTAAACCCCTACATGACAAAGGAATCTTTATTATACAGAATATTACAAGAAACATAAAAGAGGCAGAATTAAAGGGACAAGAACCAATCAGTACTTAAAAATACCTTTACAATACAGAGGCCCAGGCACACTACCTGCACAGGGACTCTTAACTGTAAGTGCCCTAACTTGTGATATAGAGCGTGATAGGGTAGGGAACCTATAGTGACTGATATTGTGCCCCTTCGGGAATCTGGGGCACCAGCAGAAATGTCCAGTGGTCCAGATTCATGGCTGACACTGCTGATAATGCCACAAAGAAAACTCAGTAAATGAAACTATAGGTAGTGGGGAACAGAAGATGTTCTTTAAAACTACACTGCAAGCAAGTAAATAACTTACACCAAGTATAAGGCTTCTTTCACATTGACATATTTTGGTCTACATTTTGCATCTGAATTTATAAGTCACATTTAGGACTAGAACCTACACAGAGAAAAAGAATAATGGGAAGATTTGTACCTCCTCAGTGTATGTTCCACTGCTGCATTTACCTTACACAAGACTAATGCAAAATACGGCCAAAATGCTGTAGGCCTTAGGTTGTGTACATAGTGCTCATGCCTTCCATTAGAGGTATACCAGGAACAGTGGCATATATCACAAATACTTCCCTATTGTAGAAAAGCGTATATGTTTTTGTTTTGTTTTTTTGTGGTGGCCTTCTGGGTAGGAAGGCCCAGCCTGCTGTGCTTTCCTATAAGGATAAAAAACGGGTATGCTAATGCATACTACTCCAATGAAGGCCTAAAATATCACTGTTTTGGCCTCCATCATGTGAATGAAACCCCATGTATAAATTTAAAGTATATGACAGGAAACTTTCCTGGCATTTGTAGTGCTCAGACGCAATGTGCACTGAGCCTAAGAGAGTACAAAGTAGACTGTCACAAAAAGTAAATATATCTTACATACAAATGCAAAACTACAGTAGTTAGCTCTTTTAACACCATGGGATCAACAAGACTAAGAATTTTGGACAGGGCTGCAATCTTATTCAGCAGTTGTGTCCATAACAATCCAGGTCTCAGATTACAAGATCAGCAATTGGTTTCATATAATGAAATGATAGCTATGATTGTTGAGATGTTCCTTTGAGGATGCGTTCATTTTTTTAATTGGCAATATGATGGTTAATGATTGAACGCATAGTCTCATCTCATCTACTTGTTCCTAGGTTATAATTTACATAAAGATGAGCAAATAAATACTTTAAAAACATTTTAATGCACATGTCAGTGAGAAAAAGCACATGGGAGGAAGAAGGATGCTCACATGACCCTAAGAGGAAATGTGTGGCAGGGCTTGCCTTGATTGGTTCACAGGCCGACAGACAGCATGGATAGTCAATCAGTGCTGTGGCAGGCAAGGATGTGTCTTTGCAGAACGTCATTCTGTGTCGGACTGTAAATGAGGGTGGATGGGTCTATGCAGTGTCTGACAGAAAACAATCTTAGGGACAGTGTACAGTCATAATCAAGTTTCTATTCTAGTGTGAGGGACAGTAAAGGGAAAGGCTAGAAAGAAGAAGAATTGTGGAGAATAGAGAAAGGCAGGGAAAGCTTTCAGCCAGGGAGTGAGAAGTAATGAGCTGGGACTGGGTCTTTTTCCCCCCAATACAGTTTTGTTTAGCTTTTTTGTGGGAGAATAAGCTAAAAACTGTACAACACATGTTTTACCATGCAAAGGATAGATAGCATTTGAAATCTCAGAGAAAACAACTGAAATACTGTCTGTGAAGGTTCTCATTTATCCAGGTCATGGTATATATCTGTAAAGAATAAATCAAGGCAACTGGACGTACTGTAGATTTCTTGAAAACGTTTCACTCGTTCTTCCAACAAGCTTTCTCAATTCTGACTGATTGTACAAAAAATTCTGGGAATAAATATGTAACTGAATCCACATCTGGTAATTAGACCCAGCATTGGGTCAAAGCTGTTGATTCCATTATCCTAATTGGAGTCAGTAGGTGATAAAGACTTCCCAGAAACCTGAAATACTAGTCTGAAATCTGTGTCATGGCATCTCCAGACAGTTCATTTTTATTTATTTTTTTAAAGTAGGGGGGTTTGTGAAAATAGAAATATACATGTGTCTTTGCAGAGATTAACGTTTTAAATCTAAGAGTGATAATGTGAAATACTAGGCTGCAATTCATGTTGGTGCATCTCCAAACACGTCCATTTTTGGGGAGTTTTGAAAATGGCAATATATGTGTGTTTTACAATACAGAGAGTAGAGTTTAAAATCTCTGAGTGATAACTTGAAATATTAGACAGAAATCCATGTTGGTGCATCTCCAGTTACATTTTTGGGGCTTCGTGAAAATAGCAATATACGTGTGTTTTACAATACAGAAGTTAAAGCTGTATGTCTCTGAGTGAAAACGTGAACTGCTAGTCCTAAATCCTAGTCAGGGCATCTTTTTTTGGGTTTGGGATAATAGCATATATGTGTGTCTTATAATACAGAGGGTAGCGGTTTAAATCTCTGAGCGACTATGTGACATACTAGAGTGAAATCCGTGTCGGTGTATCTCCAGACAGTTCAAGTGTTGGGGTGAGGGGAGAGGAAGCTTTTTTCTTAATCTGCATATTTTAACACACAGAAGACATTAGGGCTCACCCTAAGGCCTCTTTCACACTACAGTATGTTGAATTCAGTGTTTTGCGTTCCGTTTTTCACGGATCCGTTGTTCCGTTTTTTGCTTCCGTTGTGGTTCCGTTTCCGTTCCGTTGTTCTGTTCCGTTTTTCCGTATGGCAAATACAGTATACAGTAATTTCATATTAAAAATTGGGCTGGGCATAACATTTTCAATAGATGGTTCCACAAAAAACGGAACGGATACGGAAGACATACGGATGCATTTCCGTATGTGTTCCGTTTTTTTTGCGGACCCATTGACTTGAATGGAGCCACGGACTGTGATTTGCGGCCAAATATAAGACATGTTCTATCTTTTCAACGGAACGGAAAAACGGAAATACGGAAACGGAATGCATACGGAACACATTCCGTTTTTTTGCGGAACCATTGAAATGAATGGTTCCGTATACGGACCGTATACGGAACGCAAAAAACGGACCGTATACGGAACGCAAAAAACTGTAGTGTGAAAGAGGCCTAAATCTGCTAGTGGTGCAGATACTGCATTATTTCCATAGTCAATTGTCAGTAGCAGTGTCTTCAGTGTGTTTGTGGAAAGGGAAAGACATTTTATTGTGCCTCGGTCTTAAAGTTCCAGAAAGCAAACCTCTTTTGTGACTGTGTACATTTAGGCCCAAAAATGTCATAAATACAAAAGGGTTCCAAACAAAAAAAAACTCAGGGCCAGGCCTTGTTCTCCCAGAGTCACAATGTGGGTAGTAACAGAACCAGCTATCCGGACAGAAGTAGTAGAAGTAGTAGGCAGCAGTTGTCCCTGGCTTTGGAAAGGCGCAAGATTATCATTGATAAGAAAGAATATGAGATTGTGGATTAGATGGCTCACTTGACCTCTCAGTCGCAGCAGGATGACATGGAGGTGACTTCTGAGTCTGACACTGTGCCTTGGAGCCAGGGGTTCAAAGGGTTTCTCCTGCTCTTCCTCCTTGGAGCCCCAGAGAAGGCTTTTAGTGGAATCCTCTCTGTCTTCACTGCCCCTTCCTAGTGGGACACATTCCTTTTCCTTAAGAAGTGGCAAGAAAACTCCTCCAAGCCCTACGACAGAAAGTCAAGAGAGTCTCTCTGTTGATGACTTGTGTAAGAGCAGTCAGAGTTTGGACTGTCCTGAGGAGGTTCAGGATGAGCCTGGTGAGCCCATGCATAGCTGTGTTGGTGGTGGTAATATTGGCACCCATAGCCACGGTATTAGCGGTGGAGACAGTGATAGTGGCAGTCCGGGCAAATGCAGAGCAGGGGAAGGAGACCAAGGAGACCACCATGATATCTCACAGTCTTACAAAAAGTGGCAGGAAGGGTGAGGACTCTCATGATAATTGTGTTTTGGACAGAACCTTGGAGCCAGATCAGGGTGCTGAGGAGGCCACATCAGAGGAGGAGGGTGGTGGCAGTGGCAGCAATGAATATCAGAGGTCACATACTTCCCAAAGAACAGCCAGGACTATATCTGTTTTGGGATCTGTAATGCGCTCACACTGTGGGTGCATTAGGCCCAAAACATACCAGAGCTATGCCAAGCTCGGCTGCCTTTAGTTCTGCATGAGTATCTCAAGTCTGGCAGTTTTTCTCCACTTTTTATCCAAAATACAGAAGCATTGCCCTGTGCAAGCTCTGCAAGAATAAAACAAGCTGTGGGCAGCCAACCACAAACATAGGCACCACAGCTCTATTGAACATGAAGCGGCATCACTTCACCCCATGGGTAAACAATGGTGGCAGCCAGCTACCACAAAAAGAGTTTCGTCTTTCTCCCGGTCTCTCTTGTGGCAGCTAGGCTACCTCCACAGGCATTACGGTATCTTTCCCACTCAGACTTCTCCTCCCCCATTCCATTGTCAGCCATTGATAACAGAATGCATGGCCAGGAAAGAACTGTACACACCCAGCAATCTGCTGGTACGCAAGCTTCATTCCAACCTGGCCAAGTGGCTGGCAGTGAAGTCACTGAAGTACTATTTAATCGATAGGTGTGTGCCTAGCCTTGCTGGAAGATACCTAGCTGGTATTATTTGCATTCCTGCCTTGTTCTCTCACATGGCAGAGAATGTGAGCTGCTCTCTGCGATTGTTGCTGTGTGGCAAGGTGCATATCACAGGGTACTTCTGTAGCAGTTGTACAAGGTAGGGACAGTAAATGTCTTTCACGACCCACTTGGTCAATGTTTTTTTGTGGCAAGGCAGCACCCCAGCAACAAGGAGAGGTCCCGTCAATGATTGTGTCAGCCTGACTCCCACACCAGGCACTTATCCACCTCCTCCTCCGAGGGCACGTTCCCATCCACAACAACAGCACACACAAGGCACAGCATCGCACCCCCTCCCTCTCCTTCCTATCACATGTGTCAAGTCAAGGTTTGCCATGCCGTGTCGGAGCTGATCGGCCTTGGTGACAGTAGCTACACAGGCGAGCAGTTGCGAAAGTACATCAAGCAGCAAACATCCCGCTTGTCACCGCGTCAACTACAACTGGGCAAGGTGGTCAGAGATAATGGGCAAAACATAGTGGCTGACCTGAACCTGGGGAAAATAAGACAT
Organism: Bufo gargarizans; assembly: GCF_014858855.1. NCBI lineage: Eukaryota > Metazoa > Chordata > Amphibia > Anura > Bufonidae > Bufo > Bufo gargarizans. The sequence goes on from NC_058081.1 coordinate 350,097,591, forward strand.
GCTCCCTGCATGGCGTATATCATTAATCTAGTTGTTCAGCATTTTTTTTTTAAGTACATTGGCTTGTGTAAGGTGCTAGCAATGTCCAGGAGACTATTCTCACATTTCAGCCATTCTTACATGGCAAGGAACACTCTCCTGAACTTGCAGTGACAGAACGGTCTGCCGCTACACCGCTTAATCTGAAACGTTCCAACTCACTGATATTCAACATTGTACATGCTAGAGAATCTGTATGAGCAGCAGAAATTTGTGCACGATTTTTTCATGCACCAGATTGCCTCAGCAGGGAGCATGTGGTGTTTTGAGGTCAGAGAGCAGTGGCGACTCTAGGAACAATATATAGGGGGGGCACAAAGATACCACAGTCAAAAATGGGGGGGCAAAAACAAAATAAGATTACAAAATACGAGAGAGTTGCGGTCTGCAGGGATACAGTTATAATGAAACAATTTACTTACAAAAGAAGCTATTCAGTCGTCTGCTGTGCCGTCCTCTGCTTGCTTCCACGGATTCTTTCCCCTTCTTTCTGTCTCTCGTCAGTGCACAGGCGCACTGTTATGGTGGATCTGTGGAAGACACACTGTTATGGGGGATCTGTGGATGACACATTATGCCTCTCATTAGCCCTCATTATGCCTCTCATCACTCCCATATCAGCCCCCATATAAGCCCTTATGCCTCATTAGCCCCCATTATTCTTCTTATTAGCCCCATTGGCCCCCATTATGCCTCATTAGCCCACATTATGCCTCTAATTAGCCCCCATTATGCCTCTTATTAGCCCCCATATGCCTCCAATTAGCTCCATATGCCTCCAATTAGCCCCCATATGCCTTCAATTAGCCCCCATATGCCTTCAATTAGCCCCCATATGCCTCCTATTAGCCCCCATATGCCTCCTATTAGCCCCCAATTAGCCCCCATATGCCTCCAATTAACCCCATATGCCTCCAATTAGCCCCATAGACCCCATATGCCTCCAATTAGCCCCCATATGCCTCCAATTAGCCCCCATATGCCTCCAATTAGCCCCCATATGCCTCCTATTAGCCCCCAATTAGCCCCTATATGCCTCCAATTAGCCCCTATATGCCTCCAATTAGCCCCCATATGCCTCCAATTAGCCCCCATATGCCTCCTATTAGCCCCATATGCCTCCTATTAGCCCCATAGACCCCATATGCCTCCAATTAGCCCCCATATGCCTCCAATTAGCCCCCATATGCCTCCTATTAGCCCCCAATTAGCCCCCATATGCCTCAAATTAACCCCATATGCCTCCAATTAGCCCCATAGACCCCATATGCCTCCAATTAGCCCCCATATGCCTCCAATTAGCCCCCAATAGCCCCATATGCCTCCAATTAGCCCCCAATTAGCCCCCATATGCCTCCAATTAGCCCCATAGACCCCATATGCCTCCAATTAGCCCCCATATGCCTCCAATTAGCCCCCATATGCCTCCTATTAGCCCCATATGCCTATTAGCCCCATATGCCTATTAGCCCCCATATGCCTCCAATTAGCCCCATATGCCTCCTATTAGCCCCATATGCCTCCTATTAGCCCCATATGCCTCCTATTAGCCCCCAAATATGCCTCCAATTAGCCCCCAAATATGCCTCCAAATGCCCCCATACATCTCCAATTAGCCCCCAAATATGCCTCCAATTAGCCCCCAAATATGCTTCCAATTAGCCCCATATGCCTCCTATTAGCCCCCATAATGCCCCCAGCAGCCACATTTTTTATAAAATTAAAAAAAAAAAACACTTACCTCTCCTGCTCCTGGACGGACTCCGCCTGCCATTTTCTCCCTCCTCAGTCGACTGTGCGTGCTCTAAACTGGCGCGCACAGCGTGAGGTCACAGAGCGACCTCACGCTGTGCGCAGCCCTGCACAGCCGACAGCCGAGGACCAGGAAGTGGTGAGTACAGAGCGTTCACCACTTCCTGGTCCTTCTGTACTAATGAGCGCTTCCTTAATGGAAGCGCTCATTAGTATTCACTCGGGGGAATCAGCGGGGGGGCACCTGGGGGGGCAAGGAACAACATAGGGGGGGCAATTGCCCCCCCTCGCCCCCCTCTAGCGACGCCACTATCAGAGAGTGGCAGCTCATCGGGTGCTGAAGCCCTTTGAAGAGGCCACAAAGTTTGTCAGGGAAAACTGCGACATTAACGATCTCACGCACCTCACATTTAGAACAAATGCTGACACTCATGAAGCAGGGTACGACTGTGGAAGAAGAACTGCTAATGCATCTTGCGTATCATTGACATCAAGCAGTCTGATGATTACTGGATAGCCATGCTTTTAGACGCTCGCTATCAAATCAAAATGGGGAATGCTTTCCTCTTTCCAAAAGGGAGGCCAAATTACATTATTACCAGGAAACACTGTGTACTGCAGCTTTTGGCGAGCAGATGCCAGCCGACTGCGTGTTTGAAAGAAAAGCCACTCTACTATCACCGCCCCCAAGTCACCCACCTCCCGCTGCCACCAGCAGCAGTAGCATGCCAAGCCTATCTACATTGTGGACTGTGTGAGACAGTGACAGGTCTCATGCAGGTTAGAGGCAAGGAAGGGGTGTATAGTGCGGTCCACGCCCCTATTCCATCACAGGTGAGACCAGCTGGAGGTACTCAGCCTGGCATAAAGCACCTCCCAGAGTGTCAGCAAGGGGGGAGTGTGTTACCTGTGGATAGAGGCCTGGAGGCTCTGTCAGTGTGCTCTCAGCTGGGCAAGGCTGAGGGACCACAAGGCTGGGAGATAGCCTGGAGTTGGGTGACAAAGCGACGCATTGGAGGGTCGCAGGGCTATAGTCAGGCAGACTACTAAGCCCCAATCCCCCACAATAAACACTGAATTTCAGACAGTGGGCGTACTGGACTCTGTACAGCCAGGAGGCCGTGGGGCATTGGCTGACAAAGCCGCATGGGTTCACAGGGTGTCAACGGTGATTTAGGTGAGTCAGGAACTTCATGTTTAGTTAGAGCCCAGCCGGGCAGGTGTTTATTTTGTATTATTTATGTTTGGTTTGCTGAGGCACAATAAATGCACTGTTTGGACCTGAAACCTGGTGTCCTGAAGACGATTCTTGTGAGAATGACCCCCGGAGAAGAGCTAACCCCCCACAACTGTCTTGGGCATATACCCTGTTCCCTGACCACATGGATTTCTGGGAAGGCAGGCTGGAACAGTGGCTGCTGCTGCCACTGCCTCAGTTGTTACTCCTTGACGCTAATCCCCTACTTCCATCACTATTAACACTATGCATCTGCCACTATTACAAATGATGATTTTTATAAATTTTTGCATTTCCCCCCCTCCCCCTACCTAAACTCTTGAACGCAATGACAGCAGTAGAAAATCATGTCTTCGTGACAGTGACGGTCTTAACAGTGTATTTAAAAACACACTGCTCCATGCTTTTTCATATTCCAAAGCTTCCATAAATTGCCCCTTATCGGGGTAGGTGGTGTTTAAACACACACGGTGTTATGGGATAAAAAAAACTAAAATAAAACAGTGGCTCATTGGGGGACTAAGCATGCAAAAATTATACCTTGATGGGATCAGAATGCCTGCCAATATGTCCTACAAAAGTATTAATTGTCAGAAGAAAAAGTGGCTCATTATGAACAAGAATATACAAATTCTCCCTTTTAATTGGGAGCAGCAGCAGCAGCACAGTGTAGATGTGGAAATGGTATGGAATTAGAGGCATATGGCTGCAATAGTATTGGCAGCAACCTAGCATGAAACATTCAAGGCAATAGATCGGCTGCCTTGAATGGCAGTAGCAGCAGTAATAGTGATAGTAGTAATAATAGTTATTAAAAAAGTCCTAGGAGAATAGAGGGTGCAATATACCAATTTCCAGGGCTATTGGAGCCAATCTGGTTTGGCCTGAAATAATTTGGGTCTGAACCCAAAATTTATCTGAATCTAAACTTAACTGAACCTCAACAGGTTCACTCATCCTTAAATATTTACAATAATACAGTTTAATATTTTACTTAAAGGGGTTGTGCAGGTTCAGAGATGAACGCGGACATACCCATATTTTCACCCAGCAGCCCCCCTGATGTTAGCATTGGAGCATCTCATGCTCCGATGTGCTCCCTTGCCCTGCGCAATCCTCTTTTGTTGACGTCACTGGCTCTGATGGGTGTGCTTTAGTGCTGCCCTAGCCGTTTTACTGGCTAGGGCAGCGCTAAAGCCCACCCATCAGTGCTGGAGATGTCACCAAGCTTCCTGGCAGCCCCATGGAGAGCTCGGTTCGTCACCGGAACTCCTGAAAATGCCTTTGCCATGCGTGATTTAGCACAGGGCAAAGGAGAGCATCGGAGCATGAACTGCTCCGATGCTCATGTCAGGGGGGCTGCCTGAGTGAAAATGGAGGTATGTTCAGGTTCAGCTTTGAACCTGGACAACCCTTTAATTGATTAAGACTTTTTTTTTTTATAGATTCTTAGTGAATAAACACAGTTATAAGTGAAGATCATGTGAATAATACTAGGATTCTATAATATTTCATAGTGCATGTTATGTAGAAAGGATATACTTTTGTGTGTCCAAGGGCTATGACTTAACTGCCCAAAAAAAAAAAATGTTCATCTGACATTTTGGCATCACAGTATTCTGAGCTCCAGTCATACTCTGTTTGTGTGTTCGATGGTATAATCCATCCTGATCTCAAGAAAATATAAAGTGGATTTTCTGAAGTAAAGTATAAATTACACTCTAAGGGAGGATGTTTGTGAAAAGCTCATGGACCCAGGAGGCTGTGATTTGAAGAAATGCCTGCAGGAAAAGAAAATAACGCCATTCAGACCGTAGACTCTGAAACTGGAGGAAAGAACAATGTTAGAAGTTTGCAAGAATATGTGCATAATGCACATCCCTATAGGGTTTGATGGGGAAGCTTGCAGTAAAAGAAGGCTTATATTGTTTTTGATATTTAATATTAATATTTATTTTAGTTGGGTTGTCAGAAGAATACTTCAGAGGAATTCATCATTCTAAATGTATCCACTACCATCTCAATCACTGTAATAGCACAGAACATGGGAAGGAACAAAAGGAAGTGTTAGGTCAGTGGTCTGTGCCGCCACTACCATACTGCTCACCATGCTGCCCACCATCCTCTGCAAGCTGCTGTCTCTTTTGCTCCACTCTGTGTTCCCTTAGGAACCACGCGTGATCACTTGTGTCCTCTTAAATGGCGAATGTGCGCATCTACAAATCCTTCCCCAGCCAATGGCTGAGGGTTCCTGGGTATATAAGGCACTCTTTCCAAGCAGAGGGTGACTGAGCTTAAGGTTCCCTGTGCTTCAGCGATTCTCATGAGTTATCTAGTCTGTTTTACTGTTGTGTACCCATCCTGCCTGGGTACTCCTGACCTCACAGTTCAGCTTTCAGTTGTCTGCCTGTCTGTGCCACAGTCTTGGTTCTTGTATCCATCACTACTACACCTACAAGCTCTCTTTGTGTCTCCAATCTGTGTTGCCATCATCTGCAGCTTCAGTATTAGTGACTGTCCAGGCTGCTTCCACAATTTTGGTGTGGTTTCCCTGCATCTCAGCTATCGAGCTAAATTTCCTACAGTAAAGTTCTGCCAAAATTAAACGATACCTGCGGTTTTGGTGTGATTTCTGTGCCTAGAGTTCCAGGGAGTCAGTTGCCAACTATTCTGGGACTATGCCACTATTCCTGTACTGGGATTGAAGGGTGAATACCAGGGGAGTGCCGGAATGATTCCCTTAGGGTTCAGGGGTGCACCTATCCTCTCTGCTGTCTGACAAACACACAAATAGCACCCCCATTCAGTTTAAAGCCACAGTCACATTGACAAAGGACTTGTCTGTTCTTAGTGTAGCCATGGCTTTAACCACCACTCTGTGATCTTCAACACTGCCTCCCATTAAAACGTATTGGCAGCTGAAAACATGCGGCCAAACACAAAATTTCGATGCACGTGTTCACACCAAAGTTCCACTGCCTAAAAAACACTTTGGGAATAGGCCACTGCAGACAATGTATACAGCACAGTATTTTTATTTATTTTCTAACAGAGGTTGATATATTCGACTATATGGTCTCATAGTATGAAAATTGATGTTTTATTACTAACAGTATTTACATTTATATGTTGTGTACATACAGTATGTGTATACTGTATATAAAGTAGGAGGAAAATGGCCATGCATCTTATAAAGCGAATACTAGTGAGCACTTCTGTGAGGAATATGGATACATTTTTAATGTCAGCCATGTTCCCACACCAGCCATCTGCTGTCAGATAGCAGAGGTAGTGAACTCCACGGGGGGGCCCTGCTTCAAAGCCCAGCCAAATGGCAGAGAACTTCTAGCAGGCCACCTTTGTTTACAAGTTCTCACCTCCATTTAGATAGCACGGATTCTGCAGGAAAGCTTCCCTGCAGGGGGTCTAGGCCATTCCCCAGTTCAATGAACATTATCAGACATCATGGCACCGGCGATTCATAAGGAATTATTAATCGCCCGTCCATCACAGACATAAACCAGATACATATCAAAAATATTGGTGCCTCACCTAGCCACAGGTTCACCTGATTCACCCAATCAGAAATAATTGTTACAAAAATAAATGGATATTGTGAACCGGCACTCTACAACCAGTTCCAGGCAGAGGGCAGTATCAATATAGGTATAGAAACAATTAATTTATTTCATAAAAAATTACCCAAAATAGAACATAGAATAAATGTACATACAATGTCACCATTGGATTATTATTAAATATATAAAAACTGAGTGGTGGCCACCTCCTGTATCTGGCCCCCGGATAGATGTAGCGGCAGGGCAGTCATAATGTGTCCCATCAGTAGCGCATTTTATCATAATAAGTGATTTGTGTCCAGTTTGAGATTAAACTATATAAAGAGGGATATCTGACAATAGAGATCAATACCTCTTCTATTCAATCCTTTAGGTGACATTGTATGTACATTTTATTCTATTTTGGGTAATTTTCTATGAAATAAATTAATAGTTTTTATACCTATATTGATACTGCCCTCTGCCTGGAACTGGTTGTAGAGTGCCAGTTCACAATATCCATTTATTTTTCTAATAAACCAGATATATATTTGTGTCCCTGTGGCTACGATGAACATGCCCATGGTCATAGTTTGATGGTGGAATGCCAGGGAGGGGAGATATACATATCTCCCCACAGAAACCAAATAATGGTACCATGCTTGGACTCTACTGGTAGCCGAAACCCAGATGGACCCATTGGTCCCAGAACCACCTCCCTGCGATATTCTGGTCTGGAGCATGAGCCCTAATCGGTTTTGTGGCTCATTTGCTGCCAGCCCCAGCAGAGGGGGAGTGGACCCCTCCCAGAGGCTGGGAGGGGCCGGTTACAGGTCAAAAGGCTTGTGCCAGCAAAGGGCGGGTCTTTTCTTCTGAAGGGGGGTCACACAGCATACGTGTTTGAAAGGGACCTAGAAACAGCTGACATTACTGCCTCCCATGTGACTACAGCCAAGCCTTACAGAAACCCATTATTCATCAGCACCCAAAGGACTCAACCCTCTGGTAAACTGACTTTTGTTCTGCTTAAACCTGTTGTACCACACCATCTGTATTTACCACTCAGACCACTGTGTATATTGTGTTATGTCTAGTGAGCCCTGAAGGCAATTAAATATATACATTTATCTTGTGCTGTCTGCCACAAATACCCACGTCTGTGTTTCGGCCCGGTGTAACGTCACGCCTTGGTAACCAGTGACCATACTGTATCTCGCTGAATCTACGTATTTGACGTCCGACGTCAGTCGGGGTACAGTATTCGCCACAGCTTCAATTATGGAAGCGCTCACTAGTATGCATTAGGTGCCGGGAGGGGGGAAGAAGTGCTGCAAGCTCTTCTGATACTCACCCTCCCTGGTCTTCTTGCTGGGGCCATCGCTGCACTGTCCTGACCCCGTACATAGTCAGGACGTAGTGCGCGCACAGTGCAGTGCAGTGCAGGCCGGAGAAGACAAGGGAGCGCAACTTCTAAAGAGACCGCTGGAGCTGGAGCAGAGCGCAGGAGAGGATAAATATATATTTTTTTTTTAAGTCTGATGGGGGTCTGAAAGAACAGGGCTGGTCTGAAGTCTGATGGGGGTCTGAAAGAAAATGGCTGGTCTGAAGTCTGATTGGGGTCTAAAAGAAAAGGGCTGATGGGGGTCTAAAAGAAAAGGGCTGTTCTGAGGTTTGTTGGGGGGTCTGACATAGAGGGCTGATATGATGTCCTGATATTTGTGGGGGTCTGATCTGAGAATCTGATATGAGGTCTGATGAAAAATATTTTTTTCTTATTTTCCTCCTCTAAAATCTAGGGTGTGTCTTTTCATCGTGTGCATCTTATAAAGCGAAAAATACTGTCTATACACACTATATATATATATATATATATATATATATATATATACACTGTATACACAATATATACATATATATATACACATACACATATATGTGTGTGTATATCTGTGTGTATGATGTGTGTGCATTAATATAAATATGTGTAGGTATCTATAAAAAGATATTCACACTGTCACCCACAGTATATATGATGCACATGCATACAGTACATATAGACACACACACACTGAGGAGGCAGGTAGGTCAGTACAAATACTCACCAAATCTTTGCCCCTTCTCTCCTGACAAGCTCCAGAACCAGGCCATATTTCTGTAGAGAGTGACCTGTGCAGTACACAGCGCTCCTCTCAACCTCCTCCACCAGTGGATGGGCAGCATTCTCCTGCAGAGGGCACCACTCTTCCTTCACAGGCTGATTAACCCTACGCTGCATCAGTTACTGTTAAAGGAGGATTTATCATTGTTGTTCAGCTTCCACTATAGGGCAGGCAGCTGAACTACACAGGTAATATCCCTGCATCCTCTTCTGTCTGCGCTCTCATGTTGGAGGGAGTGCTGCCACCTCCCAGCAACTAACTCAGTTGAACTATCTTTTGCAGAGCCCTAAATCCTAACCAAACCAGGTGGCGGGAGCCTCCTACTTCACCCACAGGGTGGCAGAAACACCCTGCAGACAAGCCCATGTTCATTATTTAGAAATGGCTTAGTAGGTGTGCTATTTTTTCCACAGTATGTCTGTGATCTTGCCGTCCTTCTCTTCTCACTAGGTGGTGCCGCCTGAGGTGATTGCCTCAAATGGAAGATTTACCACTGTTAGGGTTTAGCCCAAAGACAAACCAGTTAGTTGTCACAGTAGGTCCACACTCACTGATCCTTAAAAATAAGTTGATGGTGACCAACTGCATATCTAAGCGGGTGAGAACAAGGACAAGTAGGCAACCTTCCTAAGAACTGTATTTTTAGGATCATGTAGATCCTAAGCCTCACTTAGACGTAGAGTTGTTGCGATACCAAATTTTTTATTCAATTTCGATACCATAAAAATGTATTGCGATACATTCGATACCACATGAAAAAATAAACCAAAAAAGCCACATGCATTCCGCATTTTAAAAAATGGCGAATCGCGCCGTTTTTATAAATTTTTTTCTGTTCCGGCGCTCACCGCATAGATATTTTTATATTTTAATAGTTTGGACTTTTCTGATGTGGCGATATGTGATATGTTTATTTATTGTTTATATATTTTATATGTGAAATTGGGAAAGGGGGTGATTCATATTTTATATTTTGGTGGGGTTTTTTTTCCTTTTTTTTTACACTTTTTATTTAATAACTATTTCTGCCCTTAGGGGCCAGAACCTGGGATCTTTTAATCCCTTGTCCTATTCACCCAGATAGATCTCTATTAGGGTGAATAGGACCTCAAACTCTCCCTGCTGCTTTGTGCACACAGCAGCAGGGAGCCGACTATGGCAGCCAGGGCTTCAGTAGCATCCTGGCTGCCATGGTAACCGATCGGAGCCCCAGCCTTACACTGCTGGGGCTCCGATCAGAAGATGCCACTGCCACCAATGAGGGGGAGGGGAGAGGACCCTGTGGCCACTGCCACCAATGATTTTAATACTGGGGGGTTGAGAGGGGCGGGCGCACTGTGCCACCAATGATTTTAATGAGGGTGTCGCACTGTGCAACCAATGATAATTAACCCTTAATACAGGAGGTGGGTACTGGCAGCAAATCAGCAGCAGTTAACCCCTCGGGTGCCACACCTGAGGGGTTAACTGCCGTTGATCACAGCTCCCTGTCAGAGGCAGGGTGCCGGCTATGCGATTCTCAGGATGCCGGCGCCCAGAGATGTCCCAGCACTTACTATTATTTCTGGGCGCTGCTTCATTCGCCCGCTGTGCCCCATTACTGTCTCCTGCTCCATATGCTAATTACTATCGGAGCAATGGGGAGGAGACATCAGCTTCTCTAGTGGGAGTTCCTTCTCCCTGGCTGTAGCGCTGTCCAATCGCAGTGCACCGCAGGGAGAAGGAACGCCCAGGAGAGAAGCTGCTGTCTCCTCCCCATTGCTCCGATAGTAATTAGCATATGGAGCAGGAGACAGTAATGAGGCACAGTGGGCAAACGGAGCAGCGCCTAGGAATAATAGTAAGTGCTGGGACATCTCTGGGCTCTGTGTAGCCTAATACTTAATATTTAGGCTCTGTGTAGCCTAATACTTAAAGTCTGGACCCAGGAAAAGTCCTATCATTGGTGGCTCAGTGTGCCCGCCCCTCCTCTGCCCCTATCTTCCCATTGGTGGCAGCGGAAGCAGCAGCACAGTGGGGAGGGAGACACTGCTTCCTTCTCCCCTGTGCTGCTGAGAGAACATGAGCGCGCTGAGAGCTGTTCAGAGATACTAGACTGCGCAGCAGCGCATCCCAGTATCGAAAAAATGGAAATCCCGGCATCGTATCGATACCGGGACAAAAGTATCGATTGCGTATCAAAATTTAGATACCCGCAACAACCCTTCTTAGACACCAAGACACATATATTAAAGGAAAAGTTAGGAAATCAATGTGGCTGACACATATAATTCATGTTTTATAAAACCTTGATGTATCTAGAAGAAAATGCATGAAGTATAGATGGTAGACGGGACTGAGATTCAGAATGAATTGAAGTCATTCATATTTTGAAAAGTCAATGGTGTAGAGAATTTTTAGAGCTTTGAAAATCATAATGAAATATATTCTCTAAAACGGGTTATGGGCTATGAGACATCTGCCCAAGTGCATAACCAATCCCCCTATGTGCAGCCAGAAACATGTCACAGTTATGTACAGCATATACTGGCATATTAATTTAGTTGTAATTGCTTTTTAAGCATGTTAGAAAAAAAATTAAACTATGGGACTAAAACGTGTGTTCAGTAATTCTTCAAGTATGGCTAATATTGCCTTCCAGAAATCACTTTGTAATTACATTGTATCTCAATATCTAGTAGATGTAATTAAAAGCCTAACCACCCAATAGACTGAGTGGAGTGTTATGTTTTCTCACCAGAAAAGTTGATCTTCTAAGCATCAGTTGGTTTAGTATTGCTTAGACTGGGGTTCAGAGTCTCAGGACTCTCACCTTTCAATACCCTTTACTTCTGCAAGGAAGTATGATCTATCCGACTCCCAGATTATGGTTCCCACAATAGATAATGTGTTGAGGGAACTTTACTTCAGTCGAGAATTAAGTAAAGCTTTTCTCTTATGGTTCCCTCAGCTGCTGCTGCTTCCATGTGGGAGCAGTGTCCGGTTGCCGGGGAACCAGGAGTACAGTGTGGCCCTCACTGATGTTGGAGCCCCCAGGTTAATGTAGAGGTGCTCCAAGGCTCCTAAACATCAGGATGCGAGGGTAATAGGTCCACCTGGCATGCAGGGACACAGGCATGAGCTGCCTTTTCTCTGGTATATAAGGCATGTGCAGGTGCCGGTGAATTTTTTTGTCCTCTGGCTCCGCCTACAGGTTCGTTGTGTTATAAAAGACTCCCCTGGCTTTGGATTTCTGGATTTGGCTTTGTGACCACAGTTTTGGCTTCTAGCGTTTCTTTGACATGTTTTGGTTTTCTCATTTGCTTCTAGCATTTCTTGTCCTGTATTGACCGACTATCTTTTGACCCTTTTTCCATACGACTATTTTTTCAGTGTGTGTTCATTTGTTTGTTCCTGTTTGTGTGTCGCCCTTCACGTATTGCAATATACGGAGTGTTGTCCAGTTGTGGGTTACTGCCTAGGATGATTGTGCATGTGGGTAGGAATAGCGGGTCCTGGCCATTTAAGACTGCACTATCCCTGTTTGAGTGTGACTGCAGCCATTATACTAACATTTTCACTAGGATATCAGTCCAAAAAAGAGAAAGGATGAGATGGGCCAAGGGTTTAAAATCAAAAGTAGGACAACAGTTCAAGGCAAAACAAAGAGCAAGACAGAAGCAGAATCCAGTAACGAAGACAAGATCATGGTCAGGACCAGAAGGAAGGCACAATAGCAATATAAGAAAATACTCTAATCAGCTGGTAAAGCTATGAGGCTGGATTGCCCTTTATTTAGACCACTAGGATTGATGTCATCAAGTAATGCTGGTTGCTATGGCTGACAGCAGACAGGAGGATAGGTAGATATTGCGCACTATTTATTTCTGCTTATTTTATACTTAACCTTTACTTGACTCTGCTTGAAAGACACAAGGAAAAAATTAATATATAATATAATATAAACAGCATCTTTAGAAATAAGACACTTAGAAGACAAGTCTGACATGTGCAAAGATTTTTAGACATTCCTTTCAGGCACATTGCATTACAGTGATGTAATATTAGCATTTTGCTTGTTGATAGTAATTGTAGATAATAAGACAAGAAACTGCATTGATTCTCTTTAGGATGTTCTTTAAAAATGTATTTCAAATTATTCTCAAATAAAGAAAAAAAAAGCACTATGAATATCCTCCATCTGGGAACAGTGATAAAAGTGGGCTAGACACAAACAAGCACCAAGTCTTCCTATACCAGGTGGTTAGGGATGTGATGACTTTACCTGCACCCAAAGGGAATCCTATTTTATATTTTCTATGGTGCCCCTCAACCATCACGTAGTGATGTCAAGTGATTTTTAGTTAAAAGCCAAAACAATGAAACAATGAGTATGTGTTACTGTCTCTCTGCAATTCCAGCCAGCACCAATCTCACACTTGACGTAACCCTGATGCAACTGCCTTTGATTGAGCTGTGAGGGATAGGCAAAAGAAGGGAATGCATTCTACAGGGGAAGTAAACTGACTGCATATACACTGATTATCCAAATTTCACCACTTTCTGTTTATTACTGGAACTAGTCCTCGAGTGCTTGTACCAGCTGGACTGGTAGTTTGTAATTGTTATATTGGTGGTCCATGTTTGCCGCTGCTTCACTCTCTCTGGCAGGCACAGGCACCGTACTACTCACTCCTCCCCCCATTCCTGAGTTCAAGGGGCTCAAAATGCAAGCCTTCCTCTCCTTCTTGCCTTCAGGCCAGGCTGCTGAAGCAGTTGGCCGATCCTGGAGCTACTTCTTTCCAGAAGCTCTTACTGCCAGAGTAGCGGCTCTTAAAGGGCCAGTGCTCATGTACCCTAATCTTTTCCAGCCTATGGCCAGTCATGCAGGGTTACATAAAGCACTTTCCCCTGTGGGAGGGTGCCTGAGCAATAGGTTCTAGCAATAGTTTCCCTTGCAGCGAAGTCCAAATTCCTTGTATAGAAGTTAAATGTTAAAACCTGGTGGTTTACTTAGATAAAGCACTTGGGAATAGTCCTAAGCAAAATCTGTTTGAAAGACACAATAGGGCTAGGCCCACTGCATAACAATAATCAGTGCAGGTTCTACATTCTGTGACTGTACAGCTGCCATTAAAATACAAATAAATGCATTTATTGTCTTGTATTGTGTGATGAGTACAGTGGATATGGAGTACACATCTACTTCAGTTGCTCTGATTAGGTCAGATCCTAATTAGGAGTGCACTTGAATTGCAATATTCACATCCCAAATCTGAAATATTGACAGTTGTATGGATGGCAGCCAATTTGTCCTTGGACGGGTTTACAGAGCCTGCTATAGAACAAAGCAGGTGCTGGAGAGCATAAATTCTTGTCAGTGTATAATGCTTTCTGAGCAGAAGAATGAAATAGATGATATTCTCAGTATTGAACTCCTGCCTCCTTACACAATCCCCGTCATTTCAGAGCATGATCTGTTTAAATCAGATGTGAAAGTGACACAGTGTTTTACTTTGCTGGAGATGACAGTCTATATTTTTCAAAACAAAGTGATTACTTCAGTTTTGCATGAATATGATAATCCTAGGTGAATTGCCTGATGCGGGATTGTAGCTCTGTATTAATGTGTACGTGCCATTTTAAATTGCTAACGGCACTTTACGGCACTGTCTTTTGACAATTATTAAGATGCATGTTCTCCAGTAAAGACACTTCTGTTAAGTATTAAATACACACTTTCAAATAACCTAACGCTCACTCAGAAAGCATTAAACATCCACAAGTGATCACTTGCTGTGATAAAAGAAGTTATTATGTTGTTCATAGACATTAACCTCTCTTCAAATGTCTTTTTTTTATTTGACAAATAGGCCGCACGATGTCTGCTTGGTGGTGAATGACTAGTGCACCTATAGAAAAACCTTCGGTTTCTAGTATTACCTAACAAAACAAGGCGTTGTAATAAATAAGGATACTATGACACTTACAGACGTGGACAAAATTGTTGGTACCCTTTGGTCAATGAAAGAAAAAGTCACAATGGTCACAGAAATAACTTTAATCTGACAAAAGTAATAATAAATTAAAATTCTATAAATGTTAACCAATGAAAGTCAGACATTGTTTTTCAACCATGCTTCAACAGAATTATGTAAAAAAATAAACTCATGAAACAGGCATGGACAAAAATGATGGTACCCCTAGAAAACACAGAACATAATGTGACCAAAGGGACATGTTAATTCAAGGTGTGTCCACTAATTAGCATCACAGGTGTCTACAACCTTGTAATCAGCCATTGGGCCTATATATATGGCTCCAGGTAATCACTGTGTTGTTTGGTGATATGGTGTGTACCACACTCGACATGGACCAGAGGAAGCAAAGGAAAGAGCTGTCTCAAGAGATCAGAAAGAAAATTATAGACAAGCATGTTAAAGGTAAAGGCTATAAGACCATCTCCAAGCAACTAGATGTTCCTGTGAGTACAGTTGCACATATTATTCATAAGTTTAAGATCCATGGGACTGTAGCCAACCTCCCTGGACGTGGCCGCAGGAGGAAAATTGATGACAAATCTAAGAGACGGATAATCCGAATGGTAACAAAAGAGCCTAGAAAGACTTCTAAAGAGATTCAAGGTGAACTTCATGCTCAAGGAACATCAGTGTCAGATCGCACCATCCGTCGTTGTTTGAGCCAAAGTGGACTACATGGGAGACGACCAAGGAGGACACCATTGTTGAAAACGAATCATAAAAAAGCAAGACTGGAATATGCCAAACTACATGTTGACAAGCCACAAAGCTTCTGGGAGAATGTCCTGTGGACAGATGAGACAAAAATCGAAGTTTTTGCCAAGGCACATCAGCTGTATGTTCACAGACGAAAAAATGAAGCATATCAAGAAAAGAACACTGTCCCTACTGTGAAACATGGAGGAGGCTCTGTTATGTTCTGGGGCTGCTTTGCTGCGTCTGGCACAGGGTGTCTTGAATCTGTGCAGGGTACAATGAAATCTCAAGACTATCAAGGAATTCTAGAGAGAAATGTACTAGCCAGTGTCAGAAAGCTTGGTCTCAGTCGCAGGTCATGGGTCTTGCAACAGGACAATGACCCAAAACACACCGCTAAAAACACCCAAGAATGGCTAAGAGGAAAAAATTGGACTATTCTAAAGTGGCCTTCTATGAGCCCTGACCTCAATCCTATTGAGCATCTTTGGAAGGAGCTGAAACATGCAGTCTGGAAAAGGCACCCTTCAAACCGGACACAACTGGAGCAGTTTGCTCATGAGGAGTGGGCCAAAATACCTGCTGAGAGGTGCAGATGTCTCATTGACAGTTACAGGAAGCGTTTGATTGCAGTGATTGCCTCAAAAGGTTGCGCAACAAAATATTAAGTTAGGGGTACCATCATTTTTGTCCATGCCTGTTTCATGAGTTTATTTTTTTACATAATTCTGTTGAAGCATGGTTGAAAAACAATGTCTGACTTTCATTGGTTAACATTTATAGAATTTTAATTTATTATTACTTTTGTCAGATTAAAGTTATTTCTGTGACCATTGTGACTTTTTCTTTCATTGACCAAAGGGTACCAACAATTTTGTCCACGTCTGTAAATCTGTAATTACTACATGTGCTTTCAGAGTTATGGAAAATCAATGCGTCAAGAGCTATGTCTCTTATACAGTGGCAGTAAATACATTACTGTTCTTACAATATTACAGCTGCCGCTGCAAGGAGAGTGGTGGGCCCACATTATGTTCACCCAAGGTCAGAGACACATCAGCAAATAAGGCTTTGCAGATCTGGCCCCACGGCTATGCCACCTTTATGCCCTATTAGACATGAAAATGGAGGGCACAGTAATACAATCTCTATAGACTATGGAAATAGTATGGGATGTACCGAAGAGCCTAATGACTTTTTATGTCATATTGTCATAGGACACCACTGTAATTTCTGATCGCCTAGCTTTGCCTCAATCAACTGAAATGCTGCTAGTTTGATGGAAGCCTCTAGGAGTCACAACAGCTCATTCACAAAGTGGTAGACTACACAAAGTCACAGAGAGACAGGTGATTGGTGAAGTGAATGACAGTCTTCCTGTGGAAGGGATATCAGAAAAACTATGCCTGTGTCAAGATTTTCATGAAATGGGTTTTCCAAGTCTAAGCACAATGCCAAGCGTCTGGTGGACTACAGTGTAAAGCAAACTGCAAATGGACTCTGGAGCAGTGAAAACACAGAAACATGTTTCACTATCTGGCAGTATAATGGATGAATCTGGGATTCGAGTTTGCCTTTAAAATATCTACCAGAATGTAACGTGTCTGCTTTGAGAAGGGATAATGGTCTGGGGTTGTCTTTCAAAGTTTTAAATCCTCTTATCTCCAGTGAAGAGAAATGTTATTAATGCTATAAAATTCAAAGTCATTTTCCCAACTATGTGGTTGCAGTAAAGCCCTTTCTTGTTCCAGCATGACAATGAGCAAAGTCCATAAAGACGTGGTTTGATGACTCTGGTGTTGGAAAAGTCAAGTGGTCTGTAAGGAGTCCTGATCTCAACCCCATCTAACACATTTGAGATGAATTGGAATAATAATTTTGAGTCAAATTTTCTCTTTCAATGTCAATGTGCTGAATGGGTGCAATTTCCCACAGATACAAAGCCTTCACAGAAGAGCGGAGTCTGTTATGGCTACAAAGCAGAGTCCAAGTTTTTGCTTGCACGTGTGGTTTTGGAATGATATGTCCAACAAGATAAAATAGCTTTATGCTCCCTATGAGTTCTGGTCCAAAATTGCTCCTGGATGCCAGTTCCTGGCCAGTTGGCTCCTGGTATGCAGATGGCAGGTCTTCCATGCAGGGACACAGAATGGGCACAGAGAGGAGCAAGGCCAAGTCAGATTTGAGGAGCTTTATGCAGAGGACAGCAAGGCAGAGGACAGCTATAGCATCATGATGATATTATTGCTACTGACAGCTGGACACCATGACCACCAGGCAGATCAATTGCCATAGATGATCATCTTAGCCAGTAACTGGATATGTAAATTTTTAGTTAGCAAGAGATCTAACATTAGCCTTAACATTAACCTGCAACAAAAATGTGATCTTAGAATACCCTATTACAACCCCTAACAGTAGAAAAATTGCTCACACCACACATTAAAATGTTATGTTTGATCAATATGGTAAACTACTGAATGTAACTTTGCCCTGCAGATGAAAATATCCTTTTTCTTAATGAACACTTCCAACACTTTCCAACTACCTATGACCTTTACAGGGGTCATGGCAAAGCATCCTATGCATATCACAATATTTTGTAAAAATTCTGTGCCATCTATGATGTAGGAGAGACCAATGGACACTATCACTTCCCTCCCCCTGAAGATTGGCAATAAGAGATCTTTACATTTGAGAAAAGTGGTGGCACTGGACAGAATACCTGAGATACAAGAAAAAAGAGGAGCAAAGATAGGTATGGTAGTTGGTGTTTTCAGTGAACATCTTGGTAGGTTCCTGGCAACCATACACAACAGCATCCTAAGGTTTCCTCAGTCTGAGAGCTGTAACAACCCTATTGGCAATGTGTCAGTACTGGCAATAATAACCAACTAGATCACTTCTTAAATTTTCAAATGCGTTTTTGGAAGATAAAATCTGGTACTTGATTGGTTTCAATAGGCAACAATAACAGTTTTATAGCAATAACAGTTTTAGAAAGTTTATACAAGCAACTAATGTTTTCCAGAATACAATCATTAAAGGTTTTTTCCAGGTTTTTAATATTGATGGCCTATCCTCAGGATAGGTTATCAATTTCAGATGGGTGGAGGTCGGAACACCGGTTCCCACTCTGATCAGCTGTATCATGAGAAGGAAAACACTGTGCATAAGTGCCATCTCCTGTCTCTCTTCCTGCTTGTTTATGCTATGTCTATGGGAAGCAGGAAGAGAGAGAGGAGATGGTACACGGACAGGGCGCGGCCTTCTCTTCATACAACTGATCGGTGGGAGTGCCGGATATCGGACCCTGAGGATGGGTCATCAATATTAAATGCCTGGAAAAACCCTGTTAATCTTTATTAAATAAGTCTGGGAAACCCAATAACAATATACATTTGGTGCTCCAAGTGGTTTTCCCATTTTAAGTCATGGGGCAGAAAAATGGAACACTCAGTGTAACTTGCCATGAATGTCAGAGAAACATTCCTATTCTATGGATTTCTGATCAGTACTTCTGAGTGCCATATAACATGAAGCTGCACCCACTATGAGAAGCCCTACTCTAAAGAAGATATTTCCTTGTGATGTGTTCACTTTAAATCAGTGGGGGAAATTTCTCAAATTGGTGTAAAGTAGAACTGGCTTAGTTGTCCATGGCAACCAATCAACTTCCACCTTGCATTTTCCAAAGGAGCTGTGAAAAATGCGGAAGGTGGAATGCACACAGCCGTGGAACGCGTAGACATGGACTGTCTTTTTGGTTGCTATGACGTTGTGCGCTTCATGCCGCTGCTGCACTACAGTAATACACTCGTATGATCTATACGAGTGTATTACTGTAGTGCAGCAGCGGCATGAAGTGCACGGCATCATAGCAACCAATGACGCTGTGCGCTCCTGCTCTTAGCAGGATGTCAGGCCGGGATACCACGGACCACTCACGGCCGTGTTCCATGGCTGTGTGCATTCGGCCTAAAGCAGAGAAAAGTCTAGCTTCCAAAAAATCGTGGCAACTTTATTAATTCAGTGCATTAAAAACCAAAAAGACAGTCCACGACTACATGTTTTGATCCTTATTCATGAATAAGGATCAACACTACTCAATAAGTAGAGATGAGAAAATGAATTCTAAACTAATCAAATTTGTTACAAATTTAAAAAAAAATATTCTGCCACACAAATCTGAAGCTTTTGCAATTTGTTTTGAACAAATTATGTAAAAACATAACCCAGCTCCATTTTACTGTGAATATTGATAGGGAAAACCATGGTGGAGGAAGAACTTGGGGAGATCACATAATAAAATGTGAGGAAGTTGGGGTAGGGCCTGCCCTGATTGAGTCAGAGTCTACAGATAGCCTGGATCAGTCAATCAGGAGCAAGAGTCAGGTCAGGAGCAATAAGAACGCCATTGAACGCCATTCTGTGTTCAGCTTCTGGCAAGGGTGTCTTGTGGCAGTGAAATAGAATGGGGTCAGGCTCTCAAGTGGGTGGGTATTCTGACCTGCTCTGCACGGATCCGGGCTGTGTTCACACCCTCCAAACATGCAGCAAAAAGTCCAATTCGATCCAGCAAGTAAAATAAAGTGGTTTTTATTCATTCCATTAAAATTGTACAAACAATTAATCCTCCTGTGTGCAAATCAACGCGTTTCAACTTTTAATTGGTCTTCTTCATGGATTCACAGTGAAACAATAAGTTTTGTCTTGTGGCAGTGTCTGACAAAACAAATGCAGGCAGAAATTAGTAGAGAGAATAGGGAGCTATAACTGGGTTGATTTGAGAGAATTTGATCAGTTAAAGCTTTAGGAAAAGCTTTGAGGGAGTAAGGGACTGGTCACCAAGTTGTGTTCTTAATGCAGATGCTGCTAACAACTAGTTCTGCATTTAAAAAAAAACCTGCATGAAAAACAGACTAAATTTTTTTTCTGTATATGAATAGACAGCCAGGCCAAGAAAAAACTCAAATTTTTATAGTTCATAAACTTATTGATAGCACTACAATAGCAATCTGCTGCAAACATTAAGTATTTGCATATTTTTTCTTCTAAAAACAATTTAAGTGCATTATATCTGTGTTATTAAACACATTAAATAACTCAGTTAAAATAATTTAACTCCATTATTATACCCATGTTAGCAAACACATAGCATAATACTGCAAGATAGAGTAGTTATACATCATTATACCTGTGTCACTAAATGCATTGCATATTACTGCAAGGCAACAGGTAGTTATAGCAAAAGCATTTTCCGACAATAACGCCATTACTATACAGGTGTTATTAAATGCATTGCATATTACTGTAAGATAACAAGTAGTTATAGAAAAAGCCTTTTATGGGAATAACACCATTATTATATGTTATAAAACGTGTTGCATATTAGTGCAAGATAATGGGTAGTTATAGCAAAAGCATTTTACGACAATAACGCAGTTATTATACCTGTGTTATTACACATGTTGCATATTACTTCAAGATAGCATGTAAAGAAAGACATTTCATGGCAATAACACCATTATCATACCATGTTATTAAACACATTGCATATTAGTGCAAGATAACAGGTAATTACAGTAAAAGCATTACTGTAATAACGCCATTTTTATACCTGTGTTATTGAATGCATAGTTCAAAGACATTTTACTGAAAACATTGCTTTGTTATTTCCGTGTTAGTGAATTAGTGCATCAGACTGTGTAGTTCAAATACATTTCACTGCAAAATGTGTATGCTTATACCTGTTCTGGGACTGTGTCATCAGAAAATGACCTATTGTTTAAAACATACTTTTATGTTTAACATATTTTTTAAGAATTTCTGATTGTTATTTTACATTTTCCATGTCAATATCTATATTTCAATAAAAAACATAACATTCAGCAGTTTTCACAATGGCCACTAAACCTAATAGTAGGTGGCACGTCTTGGTCTGAACACATCACTTTACTGCAGTTATATATTATTCTAAACCTGCCTGTAATGGTAAGGAGATATCACCTCTGTGTATAGATAAGTCAGGATCCACCATTCCCAGTAGGTGATTGTCAAAGCGTATCTATTCTTTCCTTGTACAATGATCTCTGCACAGGTCACACAGCATGCCTAAAAAACTCTCCCATAGAAGTCAATAAAAAATAGCATTCTTATACCTACAGTATGTTAGTGAACTCCTCACTGCCACAGACCATGTAGGTTAAACACATTGTATTGCAAAAAATGGCATTATTACCAAAGTAAATTGTCAATACCAGTGTACAATGTGTTTGTAGAAAGGGAGGGACATTTGTGCCTCTGTCTTTAAATTACAGAAAAAATACTTGCAATTTTGCTAGTACCATTTAATAATCTATGTATCAAACCTATGACTTTTCATTTATAGGCCTCATAATAAAAACTCTTTAAAACAGAAGAGTGCAAAACGAAAGACAAAGGCTCGTCTGAGAGTTAGAATGTGGGTAGCAGCAGCACCACCCATCTGGCCATTAGTATTAGTAGTGGCACTTGTAGCCACTGTGCTAATGGTAGGGGTAGTGCTAGCAAGAATGGCGCTCAGGGCAAAAACAGTGCAGGGTATGGGAGTCAAGCCAAGGAGCCCACAAAGACATATCACAGTCTGATAAAGGTGTCAGGGAGGATGAGAATGATAACAATTATTGTGTTTTGGACAGAAAATGGAAGCTGGATCTGGGTGCTGAGGAGGAGGTGATATCAGAGGAGGAGGGTGGTGGCAATAAAAAGCAGGGGCAACGTACATCCAAGGCTTCCAAAAACTGGCATTGCCAGATCTGCTTCTATTGTGGTCAGCTCTGGAACCGGTGATGCCACTGATACTCTGGATGTAGGCTCAAAGCGTGCCAGAATTAGGCAAAGCTCGCCTGCTTCTAGCTCTGTGAGAGCAACTCCTATATGGTGACTTTTCTCCACAAGACTGGCACACAAAACCACAGGTATATGCAAGATCTTCAGGATTAAAATAAACTGTGGATACTCAAACACAAAGATAGGTACCAGAGCTCCATTGCAGCACATGAGGTGGCATCAACCGATCCTGTGGGGAAATAAAACTGGGCATCATTCCGAATAAAAACAAGTCTGTCCTCCTTCTCCTGGTCTTCTTTGTGGCAGCTAACATCCCCAAGCAGTACAGTGTCATTGCCATCATCATCATCAGCTGCTTCTTCTCCTGCTCAGACTTCTCCTCCTCCTCCTTGTCCTCCTCTCCATGGTGAGACATCCATAATGGAATGTGTGGCCATAAGAATTTGCGACCAGCAATTAGCTTGTGTGCAAGATGAACTACCACCTGGCCAAGTTGCTGGTGGTTCAGTTCCTGCCATACCACTTAGTTGTGAAAATAGTGGTGCAGTTCTGCACCTTTGCCAAAATTTAATTCTGTTGTATGATATTCATACTTCTGCCCATCTGTAATATTTTTTTTTTTCAAAACAATTGTTTAAAATTGAAATTCTCACCATGCATCAAGGTTCATGCCACTTTGGACACCTGGAGCAACTGTTACGGACAGGGAGAGTACATGTCTTTCACGGCCCACTGAGTCAATGTTTTTCATGGTGTGGCACCACTGCAAAAACAAGGCCAGTTCCTATTGACACCTCCAAGTTTCTGTTGGTCTGGTACCCACACCAGGCACTTATCTACCTCCTCCACACCCTCTTTCATGGACATCCTCCCATCCTCAAAAGAAGCAGGACAGAGTATTGCTCCTACTCCCCCTCCTTCCGATGATATGTGTAAAGCGAAGCGTTTCCATGCCATGTTATTGCTGATCGGCCTGGGAAACAGTAGCCACAATGCCGATCACTTCCTAAAGTGCAACAAGCAGCAAATTTTTCGCTGGCTGTCTCCCCACCAACTCCAACTGGGCAATGTGGTCAGCGACAATGGCAGGAATATCATGGCCACGCTACATTTGGAGATAAACTAATTAAAACATGGCCTCATCAGACTGCCCCTCCCCTTGCACATGGTCAAAAGTATATCATGCCACACAGGATAATGGTAATGGATCGAAAGCATGGGAAGGCAGAAAAGAGGAAAGTGTCTTCTATTCTATATAGTAGTTCCAGGCTGGAAAAAGCCTATACAACAAACATCATAATGCCAACCCAAAAATAAAGTCCCCAATAAATGCATAAAATAATAGCAAAACCGACCAAGATGGAGGGGATTCCCACCGCAACTGTAATGGTCTGGTTTGGGATTGGAGCCTTTTTACTGCAACCAGAGGTAGGTACACAGGAACAACAGTATCCATATGGAGGAGTAGGCAGGTAGTGGAGTCAGGTGAAGGCAGAGGTCGGTTCACAGGAACATCAACAATATCTGTATGGAGGAGCAGGCATGTAGCATGATCAGGTGAAGCCAGAGGTCTGTACAGAGGAACAACAATATTCGTATATAGGAGCAGGCAGATAAGGAAAGCTTGACTAAAGGCTGGGAGCATAATAATCATGCAAGGAAGGAAGTACAAGGTCAGACTTAAAAAGGCTATCCAATCAAGGAAAGACATGGTGGAGCCAGTCAGGAAAACAGGAACTAGATTTGCAGGAGCAAGGAGCTAGAACTAGGTTCAGCAGAGGAGCTGCCCAGAGGGCTGAATAACATAGCGAGAAGAGCTGCTGCCTGTAGTACAGAGGTTCCTGGGTTTGAGTCCTGACACCAATGCATGTTTTGCCTTAAAGAGAGTGTCTGGTCCCAAAATCAAAATTCTTTTACCCCCACCCAGGTATATATATGCCCCGAATACCGTTTTTTCATGTCTGTGCTTTCTTTCCCCCTGTCTGGGCATCAGACTATCCTGGCAGATCTGTTTTTTTTCCTATTTTGTATCTAATTTTATCATGTACAATACAGTATGCTGTGCCTGATATACTGCCTGCTAAGCAGTATATCTAATCCCATTTTGTACTATACTGTCTGGTGTGGTGTGCATCTAATCCTACCTTGTATGAACCTGCCTGCTGAGCTGTGTATCTAATCCTATCTTGTATGGTACTGCCTGCTGGAGTGTGTATCTAAAGCCTCATGCACACAACCGTATATGTTTTTGTGGTCTGCAAGTCGTGGATCCGCTAAATAAGCACACTGTCCAGGCAATCTGGATTTTTATGCAGAGCCATTGACTTCTATTGGTTTGAGGTCTGCATTTTGAGGACCAGAATAGGACATATTCTATCTTTTGTAGAAGTGGCATACAGATATGGCATGAATTCCGGGGCCGAACACGGTGGTTTGCATGAGCCTTATCACTCATACTGAGCCCCATTACGGTGACATCCACAGCGCCCCCATAAGTGCCTTCCACAGTGCCTCCAAAATGCCATTCACAGGGTCCCTATTGCCATCCACAGTGCCTCCATTGCCATCCACAGTGCCCCATTACCATCTACAGTGTCCCCAGTGACACGCACAGCATAGCGATTGGCTTCTATGGCCATTAATCTGCAGGTTAGATTAAGGGCACATTTTTCGGTAGGGCCGGCTTATGCAATAAGGAAAAACAGCTTACATATCTTGCTGGCTGCCCTGTAACTGTTGAGAACTCACACGAGGAAAGTCCAGTGAAGGAGGAAGTGGAGAATAAGGATGAATAGCTGCCACTGGAGGAGCAAGAGGAGGAGGATTCGCTTGTGCAGAAAAATGAGACTGCTGTTGCTGAAGACAATAATGATAACCAATTATCTCAGTGGGGGCAGAGCCGGGATGAAATGGGTCCTCTGGTGAGAAAGGTAAGCTGTATGCTTGTTTGTTTACTGACAGGCAGGGGCGTAGCTATAGGGGGTGCAGAGGTAGCAGTCGCTACCGGGCCCAGGAGTCTGAGGGGGCCCAAAAACCCTTGTGCCACATAAGACACTGGCATTATAGAAAGTGCATGCTGGTCAATTTATACCTCTGGCTGGAGGGAAGGGATTAGGTCAAGAATTTAGATTGAGGGGCTGCCCTTTCAATGTTTGCCTCTGGCAGAAGGAAGACTATGTTCTCCCCAGCCCCTTGCCAACAAGCACTAAGGGAAGGGGGGCCCAAGCTGAACTCTTGCACCAGGGCCCATGAGCCTTTAGCTACGCCCCTGCTGACAGGCGTATCTTTCACAGGAAGAAATCTTATGATTAATGGATAGCCATGCTTTCAAAGCAAAATGGAGGAATTTTTCCTGTTGTCAAAAGGGTAAGCTATGTACTCATCTTGCCACAGCTTTTGCCTAGCAGATGCCTGCTGCCCATGTGTATGACCAGAAGCCACTGCAGCAGGTAGTTCAGTATTATAAACATGATGGAGAGCCAGGCTGCCGCAAATCAGCATACATAGATGTACTGCCTGAATACAGAAGTTCAGGCCTACCTGGACTCTGGCCTTCCTTCGGCGCATTCCAGTGTCATCTCAGAGAGATTTTTCAGCACAGCAGTTTTCATCGTGACTTCAAGATGGACAAATTTGTCCTCTGCCAGGGTACAAAACATCACTTTTATTAAAATGAACAAGGCATGGATCTTTGAGGATTTTCACACACCTCCACCTCCATCAAGCCAGCAAAGGAGGCAATATGGACAATCATAATACATTAGTAACTGCCTTATATTAACTCTGTATATGAGACAACTCCTTTAAAGGCAAGGGGGGGGGGTAAAGAAAGAGTAAAAATAAGAGCATATTTGATTTGTGCAGAATCTATTTGAACACATCAAATTTTTGACAAATTCAACAAATTGGACACAAAACAAATGTCAAGAAATTTGCTTAAGTCTAGTCCAATGTCATGCAAAGGCCGAGCAGGTTTTCATTTGCTGTTGGATTCCTTACATTCAGGCAGGTGCAGCACAATATATAGAATTATGAATATGTGTGCCGTTCTCGAATTTGTTTTTCGGAAAGTTGGAAGAACAATCTACATAATTTTATTTAAATATCAAGCATTTCATGATGTCTTTCTTTCACCAGAGTGTTTACTACCAGCAATACATTTTTATATATAGCAATAGCGACAGAGAAGCTTGCAGGGTGTAATATAGTTGTTTATTGGGTTCTACAGATAGTTTGACAATTATAAACCAGGACTGATTTTTCAAATGAGGGAACGTTGGCAGCTGTGTTCTGTAAATATGAGCTTGTATTTATAAGGCTGCTATGAATTTCAGCAAACAAATGTTACTATCTAAAGTTTTAGACCAAAGAAATAGCAACCGGAGATATATAAATGAACAATTCTTTATTATCACATGATTTTAAAAAAATGACATTACAATATCACAATATCATACCAGCCACGTGTCCTGCGCAAGACACGTAGCTGGTATGATATTGTGATATTGTTATACTGTGATTTACTTGGCTGCTATAGAATTGACATACTAATAGAGTATATATGTTTACTTGCCCAAGCACTTTACTATATAATACTGTGTGTATCGCTCCTATATGTATGCTGTTTATAGAAAGTAATATATTTCTTTAATTGTCAGCTCTCGTTGCCTGCCTGGGCGTTTTGCCCCATGTTTTCTGTGACCACCTGAGAATTATTTTTAATATTTAATTTTTTTTTAAATCTTGTGATAATAAAGAATTGTTAATTTTCATATCTCCGGCTGTTGCTATTTCTTTGGTGTTATATTATGGGGCGTAAACCGGAGAACTTTTTTGACCCTTGAATTTGGTAGGTATCTAAAGTTTTAGGTAAAGTTGAACATTTAACCCTTTTGATGCCAATTGAATTTGTACCTTTTTGCTATTTTGTGCTATCAATCATCATTTGGTTGCATTAATGTTAGTACACTAATTGACAAAAAAAATAGCACACCAATAAGGAGTTGTTGGAATCGAATTAAACTTTCTATGTGTGAAATTGAATGTAATGATGCCATATGTAAGTGATTACAATATTAGAAAAAAAACTATTAGAATATTAGAGAAAATGGTACAATAGAAAGTCTACTACCCTGTTGGGCCACCTCTAGCCTGGATACAAGATGAGATACAGTAGGGCATGCAGGCGTACAGGTTCTGTATGGTACCCTGTGCACATTTGCCCACAAATGTTAGAGCTGGGCCTATAGGTCCTGCACACTTGAGGTTGCTGAAGCTGGTGTCCCAACTGGTCCTATAATTGCATGATTGGTGATAAATCTGACAACCAGGCTGAAAAGGAAGTGTTGAAATTTGGTTGGGGACTACACCACTGCAAATTAAGGCGACAGTGGCTGGCTTTCAAAGCAGTACACATAATGGACACCGTGACATCAAATTTCCTTCTGCTACGTGGATGCCACCTGTGTCTGGATGGTGAACAACAAAACTGTGCTTGTTGGCAGATCTAACAAGCCTCTTTGCCAGTGATCTCTCTGGACCAACTGGAGTCTGTTCTCTGTATGTGCATGTGCAGTACTCCAGAGCATAATGTACTTGCTAATTATTTTGTTAATCTATGTTATGTCATGTTATGCTTTGTATTCCTAGTATGGAAGTGATGGAGTTAACCAAGTCATGGCCCCTAGGAAAGCTAATGTGTGGACTGTTAGCACCTTCCCTAGCTTAGTCTAGTAGAAAGTCTAGTGTTAGCAGGAAAGGAGAGAGGAGGCAAAGTCCATATATATGCTCAACTCTTCAGTACTAGGCCTCAAGCTAAAGAGGCTAATGATCTCTGTGTGATCTACCAAGAGAGATCCTTCTTTACATTGAAATACTTCAAGAGAAAGAGAGAGAGACAGAGAGAGAGATAGGGAGTCAGAAATATACACTGCTATCAAAGGTATATATGAGAACCTTTACAGACATATCAAAGGTATAGACATTACTGCTGTGAGTAGAATATTGCTAAGACACCATGCACAATTAGAAACGACCTAGTCAGTTGTTTCCCTAAATATGTATGCTGCAATAGTATATTACAGCTATCTTACCAAAATTATTATTGTCATTCTGCAGAGGAAGAGTAAAAGAGTAATTTAAATCTAAACCTGGCTTTTATCCATACAAACCATCTAGGTCAGGCATGGCCAACCTACGGCTCTCCAGCTGTTGTAAAACTACAACTCCCACCATGCCCTGCTGTAGGCTGCTATCTGCAGGCAGTCTGGGCATGCTGGGAGTTGTAGTTTTGCAACAGCTGGAGAGCCTCAGGTTGGCCATCCCTGCTCTAGGTGAAGATGTGCACTGTACATTGTTTAAACTGTGTTCTGAGATGAAATACTACAAACCTCATTTTGCACTACAATAAAGAGAGCAGTTTATTTTGTTAAATCTGGCTGGTTACTGACTCCTACACCATACGCCGGCCATCAGGGATGTATTGGCCATAGACCTTACAGGGATATTTCCTAGTGGGCTATTGCCCAAGGGGCCACCCAAGCTCTCTTCTCTGCCGCTGGCTGGGTACATAATGAGCTACCAGCAGTAATTAACATGGGAGAATCAGAATCTCCTGTGCCCCCCAGCATCTGCACATGTCCTCCTGAACTCAACTGATGTGGCCGTATCTCACCGCCTAAGCTCATTGCTCCATCTTAATCAGAAACAACTGGGGGAGGACATAAAAATTGCATCCATTGATGGCCACAGCAGAATAACAGCTTTTGGGCAATATATTGTGCTGGTCTTAGGTACTGTATATGGTTCTGTTAGGACAGTATTTTGTGTTATGCCATTGCTACCCTGCCTATCTGTGTTGCCCCACCTTCTGTTAGTTTGGACCCCCTACAAAATGGGGCCACATTTAGATTAGGTTTTTTTCCAGGGCCATTTAAAGTTTCTGTCTTGCACCCATACAAACATTGACACCAAGGGCAACGTGTGATGAAAGCCACCGTGATAGACTTTCTGCAGCCTGAGCCACTACTGACATGGAGCAGCACCTGAACCAGCAGGTGGTGCCATACTTGGACTGCACCCGGCCACCCTACATCCAAGATCCCCTGGACTATTGGACAGCCAAACTTGATTTGTGGCCTTAACTGCCCAGCCAAGTTTTCCTGTCTGGCCAGTAGCGTGGCATTTGAGCAGGTGTTCAGTGCGGCTGGGGGAATAGTTACCCCAAGGAGAACTCGCCTTTCCACCTAAAATGTGGAGAGACTGACCTTTGTGAAGATGAATCAGGCGTGGATCAGCCAGGATTTCCACACGCCAGTGCCTGATGCAACAGACTTGATCATTCTGGGTGCCACACCCAAACTTTGTGAAAAGAGACCTTTTCTTCTGGCCAACTGCTTTACCCACTGTTCTGATCCTGCCACCTGTCTGATGCCACACACCTGCTGCGTTTGCCACCCTCACCACTCTGTGACTGATCACTATGTTGACTTCTCATGCGGTTGCCACCTCACCACTCTGTGACTGACAACTATGTTGACTCCTCATGCGGTTGCCACCCTCACCCCTCTGTGACTTCACCACTCTGTGACTGACTACTATGTTGACTCCTCATGCGGTTGCCACCTCACCACTCTGTGACTGGACCACTATGCTGACTCCTCATGCGTTTTCCACCCTCACTACTCTGTGACTGACCACTATGTTGACTCCTCGTGCAGTTGTCACCTCACCACTCTGTGACTGACCACTATGTTGACTCCTCATGCAGTTGCCACCTCACTACTCTGTGACTGGGCCACTATGTTGACTCCTCATTTGGTTGCCACCCTCCCCATAATGTAACTGGGCCACACTGTTGACTCCTCATGCGGTTGCCACCTCACTACTCTATGACTAACCACTATATTGACTCCTCACTTGGTTGCCACCCTCCCCATAATGTAACTGGGCCACACTGTTGACACCTCATGCGTTTGCCACTCTCACCACTCTGTGACTGACCACTATGTTGAATCCTCATGTGGTTGCCACCTCACCACTCTGTGACAGGGCCACTATGTTGACTCCTCATATGTTTTCCACCCTCACTACTCTGTGACTGACCACTATGTTGACTCCTCATGTAGTTGTCACCTCACCACTCTGTGACTGGGCCACTGTTTTGACTCCTCATGCGTTTGCCACCCTCACCACTCTGTGACTAACCACTATGTTGACTCCTCATGTGGTTGCCAGCTCGCCACTCTGTGACTGGGCCACTATGGTGACTTCTCATGCGTTTGCCAACCTCACCACTCTGTAACTGACCAATATGTTGACTCCTCATGCTCTTGCCACCTACCCACTCTGTGACTGGGCCACTATGTTGACTTCTCATGCGTTTGCCAATCTTACCACTCTGTGACTGAGCACTATGTTGACTTCTCATGCGTTTGCCACCCTCCCCATAATGTAACTGGGCCACTGTGTTGACTTCTTATTCAGTTGCCACCTCACTACTCTGTGATTGGGCTACTGTGTTGACTCCTCATGTGGTTGCCACCTCACCACTCTATGACTGGACCATTGTGTTGACTACTCATGCGGTTTCCACCCTCCCCATAATGTAACTGGGCCACTGTGTTAAGAACAAAGATGAGGACTACTATGAAGTGTAACTTGCTTTGTGTATAAGTTTTCATTTTTGAAATTTGATTGCATAATGAGACAAATAATTGAGATTGATATATTGGATATGCAAGTTTACAATTAGATTAGGTATAGAGTTTATCAAAGTTTTTGCTTTGGCAGACGACCTCTATGGTTCCATTGGGCATTGTTCGTTAAAAGCAGTGTTGAACTCACAAGTCATAATGGAACATTCATTTGTTTTGTTTAATCCATCTGATGCAGGGGTGGTGGAAAGTAAATGACACACAAGGAAGTTTTAAAATGTACATCACCCAATTTAAGGCTCCAAAGACTGAGTTATTACTAAAAAGTATTTTTTAACTGAGTTATTTCCGCACTGAATTTATTTTAACACCTTGCTGGCCTAGGAAGAGAATGCTTGTCCTAATTGGCCGGTACTTAACTCACTAGGAGGAGCATTCTCATCCTAGGGTTAACTGGCTGCCCCATACGCGCTGCCGCGATCAGCATGATACTGACAGCCAGGCCCCTGCTGTATCTGCCAGCATCGATGAAAACCCTGATGCCAGTGGATTAACCACCTGTATGCCGTTGTCACGCTGACCACGTCATACAGGGGGTTTACGGCAGCTTGTACATCCCCATCGGGTCCCCGTGCTGCGGTGACGGGGACACGATGATTGCTATGGCAGCTCCGATGCCTTGAACAGACATCGGGACTACCAGCTACGGAAGCTCAGGAGATCCAGCCCCAGGGCTGGGTCTCCTAGGCAACTGTTTTACAGTGTAAGACACTGACAGTTGTATTGAAACAGGGATCAGACCCTGAAATGTTGAAGTCCCATAGTAGGAGAAAAAATAAAGTGAGAAAAGAAGTTAAAAAAAAAAAATATTAAAAGTTTCAAGTAAAAAAAAGTGCCCTTTTTCCAAAATAAACAAAAAAAAATTGTAAAAAGTAAGGAAAAAAATAAAAGCAGACATACGGTATTTTTTTCTGTATAAGTTGCACTGGCCCATAAGACACACCTAGCTTTTGAGGAGGAAAATAAGAAAAGAAAAATTTTTCTTATGTGCTTTTGGTAGGTTTTGAACTAATGGTGGTCTGTGGAAGACACTATTATGGGGGATCTGTGGATGACACTGTTATGGAGGGGATCTGTGGCTGACGCACTGTTATGGGGATCTGTGGATGACACTGTTATAGGGATCTGTGGATGACACTGTTATGGGGGCATCTGTGGATGACACTGTTATGGGGGATCTGTGGATGACACTGTTATGGGGGGATCTGTGGATGACACTGCTATGGGGGGATCTGTGGAAGACACTGCTATGGGGGGATCTGTTGATGACATATATATAGCATCTTATGATATATATGTGTCATCCACAGATCCCCCCTATAACAGTGTCCCTGTGTAAATAGTGAATGACCTCCAGTACAGGGTGTGAGGGCCGCCAACTGGTGTTGGAATGGTAGCGGGGCCCGGTGCAGTCACTGTATTCTATTACACCAGGCCCTGCTCACTGTAGTAATTATATGTAACCTGTAGGCATGGGAGCTTTGTTAAACTATAGAAATCCTCTGCAGCAGTAGCAAAATCCACACAGTACTCACTTGAAACTCCTGTAGCAGGCAGGCCGGGTGGCAGCGTAACATCACTCACTACGTCACGCGCCTGCTCCTCCCACTTTATGAATGAAGTAATACCAATCAAACCATCATCTCATACAGAAAAAAATTTGCCCCTACATAAAACAGTCACCCCAATTTTTTTTTTTAATATGGCTTTCAGAATATGGAGACATATTTGGTATTGTCGCGTCCGTAACATCCTGCTCTATAAAAATACCTCATGATCTAACTGTCAGATGAACATTCTAAATAACAAAAAATAAAAACGGGGCCAAAACTGCTATTTTTTGTTACCTTGCCTCACAAAAAGTGTAATATAGAGTAACCAAAAATCACATGTGCCTTAAAATAGTACCAAGAAAATTTCCACCTTTTCCTGTAGTTTCCAAAATGGGGTAATTTTTGGGGTGTTTCTACTCTAGGGCTGCATCAGGGGGTCTTCAAATGTGACATGGCAGCTTAAAATTATCCCAGTGAAATCTGCCTTCCAAAAACCATATGGTATTCCTTTCCTTTTGCGCCCTGCCGTGTGTCTGTACAGCAGTTTACGACCACATATGGGGTGTTTCTGTAAACTACAGAATCAGGGCAATAAATATTGAGTTTTGCTTGGCTGTTTACCCTTGCTTTGTTACTGGAAAAAGTGGATTAAAATGGAAAATCTGTCAAAAAAGTGAAATTCTAGAATTTCATCTCCATTTTCCATGAATTCTTGTGAAACACCTAGGGTTAACAAAGTTTGTAAAATCAATTTTGAATACCTTGAGGGGTGTAGTTTCTAGAATTGGGTCATTTTTGGGTGGTTTCTATTATGTAAGCCTCACAAAGTGACTTCAGACCTGAACTGGTCCTTAAAAAGTGGGATTAGGAAATTTTCGGAAAAATGTAAAGATTTGCTTCTAAACTTCTAAGCCTTCTAATGTCCCCAAAAAATAAAATTACATTCAGATAATGATCCAAACATGAAGTAGACATATAGGGAATGTAAATTAATAACTGTTTTTGGAGTTATTACTATCTATTATAAAAGTAGAGAAATTGAAATTTGGAAATTTGTTTCTTTTTTCAAAAAGTTTGGTAAATTTGGCATTTTTTTACCACTGTCATGAAGTACAATATATGATGAGAAAACAATCTCAGAATAGCCTGGTTAAGAAAAAGTGTTTTAAAGTTATCACCACATAAAGTGACACAAAAAATGGCCTGGTCCTTAAGGTGAAAAATGGAAAAGTCCTTAAGGGGTTAAAACTGAGTTCTTCCTTGAGTGCTGCCCAAGTTAACAACATCAAGTATGGTAAAACATAACTTTTAGTGGCCAAGTGGCCTGCCTGCCACCAAGCAAGTAAAGACTTTAATCACTGCTAAGCAAGGCCTTGCTGCTCGAACTACTGTTGTCCAGGGGATAAACTACAAAGGTAAACGTCTTCCCAAGGCTTCTTACAGTATACCAACCAACCAGCAAGGCTGATGACCGTATAAACACCCTGCAGACCAGTTTAGGGAGGAGGCTCCAGTGTGAAAGTTCCTCCCACAGACAAGGTCATGGACTGTCTTACAAAAGAGGCTCTTAACCTTGCACTTAGGATCGTGAATACACCTGCGATCTTCTCATACAATAACACAGAGAAAGGAAGGGTAAGAGACTGTGCTAAACAAAGTTGCAAAGACATTACTTTTAGTAAGAGCAACTGAAAACCAGGAAAGCTCATATCTATATCCTTGTATACAGAGTACCAAGAAACGGAGACCAGACTTTGATACTTATGTGTGTTGGGAGAACCCTTTAATTGGGCTGGGATGACGCTATTACCTTTATTGAAAAGATGAGGTCGATGAGAGTAGGACTCTACATTCAAGATCAGGAAATAGCACCACAGACTAAGTATTTAAGATGAGAAGCAAAGAAGATCCCTACTATAGAAACTCTTGTTTGTCCTTTTTGTTCTTTTTTGTTGTTGTTGAGAAGTTCAGTGGTGCCAGGGTAGTTTCCTGTTAAACAATTAGAGACATTCTTTAATGAGTAGGGTTGATAGATTACGTAGAATATGTCACTTATTCTGTAGATATTAAAATTAAATTTGCTTTGAAACTAAAGTGTACTGTTCTGTCTTCATACACACACACAGTGTGCAGTCTGACATTCAGTATAAACCATTCCTGTCTTTCAAATAAGAGGAGTGTTTTCTGTAGTCTAACTTGTTTATTGGCAAAACAGGAGTATTTGATGCGATTGATCAATTGTGGTAAAACTATAAGAATACAGATAACATGTATAAGTATAAAGCATAACATGTATCAGCAGAAAGCATAGAACAGCAAGTATTATAACATTACATTAACACTGGACAAATGTCTGAAATGGCTGCCTATACATAGGAATGCATGTCTAGCATCTAACAGTTACAACCTCTTTCCCTAAGTAACAATTATACATAGCTAAACAGCACTGCATAACACAATATCCCTGCGACAGAGGTAGATGTCTTACCAGATATGCTAGCACAAGGATGGTGGGATTTGAAAAGGAGATATGCAGGAGACAGCACTGTGATATCCTGTAACATGAAGACTGGAGACTGGGCTTCTCCTTCCCAGGATGCATTACAGTCCCACAATGCTTTGCACCTCCCATAATACTGAACAATAATCTTTATTAACAGAAAAACAAGGTGTAGTACATTTTTAAGACTGCTAGTTGGTGCTATTGCCAAACTAATAACTTCAGCAATAGTAAAACCTGACTGACATGAAATAGAATTAAATTAAAACACTGCTGGGCAGAACATGTACCACTGTGTAATAACAGTTTGTAGAGATAGATAGATAGATAGGTAGATAGTTAGTGTGGTACGGTGTACAGTGCTGGAAAGCGTGTTGTCCCACTCAGGTACCTCAGATGGGTTAGACAGATAAAATCCAGAGAGTTGCAGTGGTCTCAGCAAAAGCATAGTTTGCTGAGACAGTTTTGTAAACATTTTCTGGGCTGGATTTTACTTGGACTGGCAGTTAGGCTTGGTAGAGTAGAGCTGCCAGTCCACACCCTTCCGGCATGGGTATTACCTTTTACCTGACGGTGATCGCAGGTCAGGCCTGCTCTAATCAGGCTGTGATAAAGCACCTCCTAGTGTCATTGTATTATTTTGGTTTCATACAAATGAAAGGAGCAACATGCAAAAGTATGAGAATCCAAGAAGATTTGAGATAACTTTGACCAAGGTCTCATATCTTAAATAGTTTGATAGAGTTAAAGGGACACTGACAGGCCGAATAAGCATAATTAGCTGTATATATGTATGAACAGGTCTTCTATTGTGTAATAAAAACATATAAGTCTAAACCCTGTCCACCTTATGAAGACTGTAATATGATGTTTTATAACCTGATAGAATTGCTTGTCTTTCTGCCCAAATGGGCGGCGTTTCAGCTTTACATCTGCTCAAGGCAGCCTCCCCCCAAATGCCGTTCTGAAGCGCCGCCCAGCTCATCAATATTCACTTCACTGGGCGGCTTCTGCTGTCCCCGACGTTCCGAGATCCGGCGCATGCTCAATACAAAGCTATGGGCATCGGACTCCATTTGAGCTTCAGCGCATGCGCCCGGCACCCTCACTGGCCGGGATCACATCGCGCCTGTGTCCCCTCTGCTTCTTTGAGGCCGCTTCAGCCTCTGCGTTCTGCGCCCAGCGAAGTGAATATTGATGAGCTGGGCGGCGCTTCAAAACGGCGGTTGGGGGGCGGCTGCCTAGGCAGAAGTAAAGCTGAAACGCCGCCCCCTGGGCAGAAAGACGAGCAATTCTATCAGGTTATAAAGCATCATTTTATAGTCTTCATAAGGTGGACAGGAGTTTGACTTCATTTTTACAGTCTTCATAAGGTGGACAGGAGTTTGAGCTTGATATGTTTTTAATACACAATAGAAGACCTGTGCATACATATATACAGCTAATTATGCTTATTCGGCCTGTCAGTGTCCCTTTAAGGCTTGTTCACAGTCATCGTTAGGAAAGGCCAGGTGATGAAAAGGTATAAATATCAAGACTCCTCTAAACTTGACCCAAAAAACAGCAACCATGGGTTCTTCTAAGCAGCTGCCTAACATTCTGAAAATGATTGAGGCAGGAGAAGGCTATAAGAAGATACCAAAGCATTTTCAGGTTGCCATTTCCTCAGTTGGAAATATAATTAAGAAATGGCACTTAAAAGGAACAGTAAAGGTCAACAGAAGGTCTGGAAGAACAAGAAAATGCAGCTGCTCATATGATTGCTAGAAAGATGGGGGTCTGCGTCCTTGCCTAGATTTTCGCGAATTAAATCGGATAACCCTCCGAGACCCATACCCTCTTCCTCTCATTCCTGACCTGTTTAACCAGATTGCGGGTGCTAGGTGGTTCTCCAAACTTGATCTTAGGGGGGCCTACAATCTGATTCGTATCAAGGAGGGGGATGAGTGGAAGACAGCTTTTAACACCCCTGAGGGGCATTATGAAAATCTAGTTATGCCTTTCGGTCTGACCAATGCTCCTGCCATCTTTCAACATTTCGTTAATGACATTTTTAGTCATCTAATCGGCAGGTTTGTGGTAATATACCTAGATGATATTTTAATTTATTCGTCTGATCTGAGAACACATGAGGCGCATGTCAGACAAGTACTGCAAGTCCTACGGACGAATAAATTATATGCTAAAATTGAAAAATGTGTCTTCGCAGTTCAGGAGATACAATTCCTAGGTTATTTTTTATCTGCTTCAGGTTTCCGTATGGATCCTAGGAAGGTCCAGGCAATTTTAGATTGGGATCTTCCTGAGAACCTCAAAGCACTGCAACGGTTCTTGGGCTTCGCAAATTTCTATAGGAAATTCATTAAAAATTATTCAGTTATTGTAAAACCCCTTACTGACATGACTAGGAAGGGGACTGATTTTTCTAAATGGTCTGACGCCGCTAAAGTTGCTTTTTCCTCTCTAAAAGAGAGGTTTACCTCGGCACCTGTACTAGTCCAACCTGATGTCTCTCAGCCTTTTATTGTTGAAGTCGATGCGTCAGAGGTGGGAGTGGGGGCGGTGCTGTCTCAGGGTCCTGGCAAATGGTAGCTGGCAAATGGCATCCTTGTGCTTTCTTTTCTAAAAAACTATCTGCAGCAGAAAAGAACTACGATATTGGCAATAGGGAACTATTAGCTATTAAACTAGCGTTTGAAGAATGGCGTCACTTTTTAGAGGGGGCAGTCCACCCCGTCACTGTGATTACAGACCACAAAAATCTTCTGTACCTCGAATCAGCTAAGCGTCTCACTCCTAGACAAGCTAGGTGGTCGTTATTTTTTACCAGGTTTAACTTTGTTATTACCTATCATCCTGGGGCAAAAAATACCAAGGCTGATGCACTATCTCGTTGTTTCCCTGGAGGGGATAATGTGAGTGATCCGGTACCCATTCTTCAAAGAGGAGTGGTTGTTTCTGCGGTACACTCTGCTCTGAAGGGGAAGGTGTTAGAGGCCCAGGGGGGCGCCCCGGTCTCTTGCCCCTCAGAGAAATTGTTTGTACCGTTGAACCTGCGTTTCGAATTATTAAAGGAACATCATAATTCGGCATTTGCTGGGCACCCGGGTAGTAAAGCAACGCAAGGTTGCGTCAGGATGTATTGGATTTTGTGTCTTCTTGTTCTACCTGTGTGCGCGCAAAAGTTTCGCATACACGTCCTGCAGGGTCTCTATTACCACTCGTCATTCCCAATAGACCATGGACACATCTGTCAATGGATTTTATCACTGACATACCTTTGTCTGCAGGTAAAACTGTTATTTTGGTAGTAGTGGAAAGGTTTAGCAAAATGGTACACTTCATTGCGTTACCAGCACTACCTAATGCTAAGACTCTTGCTCAGGTATTCATCAGTGAAATCGTGAAGCTTCACGGGGTCCCTTCCGATGTTGTTTCGGATCGGGGTACCCAGTTTATTTCTAAATTTTGGAAAGCTTTTTGTTCCCGTTTGAGGGTACACTTGTCGTTTTCCTCAGCTTTCCATCCTCAGTCGAATGGACAGACTGAGCGTACCAACCAAAACCTTGAGACCTATCTAAGATGTTTTGTGTCTGAAAACCAAGAGTTGTGGTTATCATATTTACCGTTAGCTGAGTTTGCCATAAATAATCGTCGTCAGGAATCCACTGGCAAGTCACCATTTCTTGGTGCATATGGTTTTCATCCCCAATTCTGTACTTTCAAAGAGGGGGGGTCTTCTGGGGTTCCCGAAGAGGAACGGTTTTCATCATCTCATTCATCGGTATGGCAGAAGGTGCAAGCTAACTTGAAAAATTTGGGAGGTAAATACAAATGCATGGCTGATAAGAGACGGTCGCCAGGTCCGGACCTAGGAGTGAATGACTATGTGTGGTTGTCTACTAGGAATATTAAATTAAAGGTTCCCTCTTGGAAACTGGGTCCTAGGTTCATTGGCCCTTACAAAATTGTAGCCATCATCAACCCCGTGGCTTTTCGCCTGGAGCTACCTCAGACTTTTAAAATCCATAACGTCGTTACTCAAGAAATATGTTCCACCTCTAGAACCGTCACTGCTGCCACCCCCTCCTGTTGTTGTGAATGGTAATCTAGAGTTTCAGATATCCAAAATTGTTAATTCTCGTCGGGTCCGCCGCTCTCGTCAATATCTGGTGCATTGGAGAGGTTACGGTCCCGAGGAAAGAATGTGGGTTCCTGCGTCTGAGGTAAATGCCGACAATCTAGTTCGGGCTTTTCATGCCTCTCATCCTGAGAGACCTGGTCCTGAGTGTCCGGAGGCCCCTCGTAGAGAAGGGGGTACTGTCACGAGGGTGTCAAGACCCACGCCTGACTCAGTTATACCCAGGGTCAGGAAGTCGCAGCGGTTGGCTGCGCACTCTATGTAAGATAGGGCTGTTTCCTTATGGTAGCTTTCTGGGTTTGCTTTGCAACCCTTTTTGGCTCACTCAGGGATCCGTAGCTCCTTCACCTCAGCTGTTCCTTGTCCAGCACTCCCAACCTCCTTATATTCCCCTCTCACACTTCTCTGGTTGCCAGATATAGAGCTTCCTGCCTGGACATCTATACTGACCCACTGGAGCTGTGTTGCTGCGTTCTCTGGTTGTTGGTCCAGAATGTTTCCCTCCGGATCCCTGTTGGACCTTTGGGGTCTGCTGTGGTCGCCAACCTGGGTTTATGTGTTTGTCTGTATTGTCTGTGCTCTCCCTGGTGTTTCCCTCTTAGTGTCAGTGGTGCGGACTAGCGATCCCACGGCCCGTTCACTATCTAGGACTCATTTTAGGGAAAGCCAGGGTTTAGGCACGTGATCGCCGCACGGGAACCCGTCTAGGGACGTCAGGACAGTCAGGTGCCAGCAGCAAGGTGAGTCAGGGGTCACCACCTTTCCCTCTCCCTTGGGCAGGGCTTTCCCTTTTCCCTCCCTGTGCGTGACGCCGGTTATTACACTTGCTTAACTATTCACAGTAAAAGTAATTTTGATCAGGGATGCGCTAACTTTTGCATGCCAAAGGACATAAATTGATTAGTTTTTTTTATTGTGACATGTATTGAAATGAATTAAAGTGAATGAACCAGAGGTGAGATGTATAGCAAGGTATTTTAGTGGTCCTCTCCCCTTTAATTACTTGTAATATAGTTGGTCAGTGGTACAAGGTGGTACCTGGAGTCCCTGAACTATGAAATAAAGGTACATGCGTACTGCACACTATAGACTGTTAAGAGGGGCCAGAAGGCAAGAAAACATCTATCTATGTAGC
Organism: Bufo gargarizans; assembly: GCF_014858855.1. Classification (NCBI taxonomy): domain Eukaryota; kingdom Metazoa; phylum Chordata; class Amphibia; order Anura; family Bufonidae; genus Bufo; species Bufo gargarizans. The sequence goes on from NC_058081.1 coordinate 350,137,925, forward strand.
AAAAAGCTTAGCTCTATTGAAGACATCTTCAGGGTAAGGCTTCGTTCACATCACTGTTCAGCCTTTCCATTCTCCTGCTCCGTTTAGGCAAGACTTTTGTCTCCGCTTCAAAATCATCTTCTGAGTGGAAACATAACAGACCTCATTATAGTATATGGCAGGGCTGGCCAAGCTGCGGCTCTCCAGCTGTTGTAAAACTACAATTCCCATCATGCCATGCTGTAGGCTGATAGTTGTATGCTGTCTGGGCATGCTGGGAGTTGTAGTTTTGCAACAGCTGGAGAGCCGCAGGTTGGCCAGCCCAATTTCATTAAAATCCCTATCTCAGTACATGTAGTAAAATGTATTGGCTCCGATGAGACGGTTTAAAGATGGACACTGATCTTAGTCTCAGGCTTGTGCAGTTACTGTGAGTACTTGTGCATGCATGAATATATCATAACTAATCTGAGCCCAGTCAATGTGGCGCGTGCCACAAATCAGAGTTCAGATTCATTATGAAATATATTTAGCCATGCCCTACTACTCACAGTCACAGCGCATGCCTGAGACTAAGATCATCTTGTGATAATGGCAGCCATCTTTAAACAGTCACATCAGAGCCAATACATTTTACTTTGTGTATGGAGATAGGGATTTTAATGAAATTCAGTTTTACAAAGCAGAACAAACCAGATTCACTCATCACTAACCTGTCCACAAGCAGCATGTCACTGCTGAAGCCAGTCATTGGCTCCAGCAGCACATGTGACCATGCCCATGCTGTGCCAGATGCCACACTGTGGGGAACAGGACATGGACACAGTGGAGGCAGGGCAGAGGACCAGAGAGGCAGGGATCAGGTAAGAATGAATCTTCTGTTTAGAGCGGCAGGTTGCGTGCACTTGCTAAAAAATAATTATTCTCCAAAAACCTCTTTAATCGCAGACACTTCTCCATTAGCAGTGGCCGCATGAACAGCTGCATCTGGGGTTGTGGGATCCCCATCCTATAGATAAGTGAGGTATAGAAAAAATTGCCCTCTACCTCACCCATTTTATCCAACATCTATGTCAGTAAAGTGGAACAGCAGCTTCATGCATTGTGAACACTACTGGCATAGCCACATTGACAAATCTCCCGTTTTCCCTTCACACAGTATGCTATAAAACTGGCTGCCTGCAGCCTCTACTCGGGGGAGTTCAGGGAAATTTGGAAATTATACAATTGTTACTGATGTTATTGGTATATGTAAAAATCTCTTTGCACTGAACTCCCCCCAGGGGTGGCTGCCATGAAATGCAGTAAATCTATATCAGGACAGAAGAAGGAGTTCAGCACTGGTCTTCCATTCCCCTTTGGCATCATAGCAGTTTCATGGTCTGCCTTGTTTTGCTCCCAACTACAGATACCCAAAATAGTGTGATTCCTACATCCTCAGTTTATAAAAACAAGTACTGACAAAATATGGCACTTTTTTATTTTCATTGTTATTATTCTAGGGTATAGATAACTTTTTGATAATTTTTAACAGAACATAAAATATTTTCTGTTACAGTGTATTCACTGTGCAGACTAAATAATGTGCTCATTTTATTGTTCAAGTCGTTATGGACATGGCAATATCAATTATGTGTACTAATTTCCATTTTTTGACTCAAAGTATATTTGATTATATTTGAATTAGATTTTTCTTGTTTATGATCCATTTTTTTCTATTCTCTATCCCACTAGGGAGCTTGACCATATAATGTATTTGAAAAGTAAAAAAAGACTCACTTTTTTGTGCTAAACTAAAAAAAATCATGTTTTCCCCATCAGTCTCCACTAAATAACCAATAATGAGAAAGTGAAAATAGAATTTTAGAAATTAAAATTTCCATGAACATAAGTATTTAGAACCTTTGATGTGACACTTAACATTTTGCTCTGGGGACCTCCAATTTCTCTTGATCATTTTTGACATCTTTTTACACCTTGATTGGAGTCCACCTTTGATAAATTCTATTTGATTTAAAAGATATAGCCCTGTCTATATAAAGTCTAACAGCTGACAATGCATATCAGACCAAGCCAAAAGGAGCCGAGAACTGCCTGTACAGCTCAGCGACAGGATTTTGTGGAGGCACAGATCTAAAGAAGGGTACTTAAATATTTCTGCTCCACTTTAAGTTCCCAAGAGCACAGAGGCCTCCATAATTCTTAAATTGAAGAAGTTTGGAGATACCAGGACTCTTGCTAGAGCTGGGCTACCTCCCTCCCCCCAAACTAAGTAATTGGGGGAGAAGGGCCTTGGTAAGAGAGGTGACCAAGAACCCAAAGGTCACTCTAGCTGAGCTCCAAAGATACTGTGTGCAGATGGGAGAAACTTCCAGAGGGTCAACCATCACTGCGGCATTCCACCAATTTGGCCTTTATGGCAAAGTGGCCAGAAAAAAGGCACTCCTTAGTGAAAGACACATGAAATCCTGCCTGGAGTTTGCAAAAATGCACCTAAATTACTCTCAGACTGCGAGAAACACGATTCTCTTGTCCGATTAAACCAACATTGAACCTTTTGGTCTCATTTCTGTGTCATATCTGGAGGAAAAAAGGCACTTTCTATCACCTGCTCAATACCATCCCTATAGAAAATCATGTTGGTGGCAGCATTGGTGGGAGTGTTTTTCAGAAGCTAGGGCAGTGAAACTGGTCAGGGTTGAGGAAAAGCTTAAGGACAGAAATATTTTTTAAGGGGTTGTGTCACTTCAGCAAGTGGCATTTATCATGTAGAGAAAGTTAATAACAGGCACTTCCTAATGTATTGTGATTTTCCATATTGCCTTCTTTGCTAGCTTATATTGATATACTACATATATTATAGTATGTTCATATATTGCCATTACATTGATCTAACACTGGATGATATTTAAACAGGTTCTTCTCATGGTTACAATACAACACCTATTTGCAGAGTTTGCTATACAAATGGGGCCCGCTTGGCTGTTGTAAAAATGAGGGTATTATGTTCAAGAGAGTCATTGCTTGTTTCCAATGGGTTTATTGTTTACAGTAAAAGTTACTATCGTATGTGACCTAGATCTACACAGCAGCACCCAGCGCGATAATGTTCCCTCCATATACCATGTACTTAGTTTGGGGGGAGGGGGGTAACCATCAGTAAAACAATACTGCACTATTAACCAATCAGCAAGCATGTTTAGTTTTAAAAAGACCAATTGATATGTATGCTTAGGTTTGAAATTGTGTACTGTCCAATTATCCTCCATGTTAGTCAATGGGTAAATATGGTATAAGAAAGGAAAGAATGACTGTGGAAGGATGAGAAAGGAAGAAGGCGAGGCAAGAAGAAATTAATGACTGGAGGCTATGAATTGAATTAATTGAGGGGTGAAGGAACTGAGGTAACATCATTCTGGATATTAGTAGGTCCATTCATCACAAGAGCTATAAAACTTGCTGTATCTGGGCCTGATAATCAAAATCAGTTCTGGAAAAGAACTGAGGATTGCTATCATTATTATTTTTAACAGCTTGATTCATTTTTCCATGGTTTTAGACACTTTTTGTTTCCATGGTTACGACCACACTGCACTCCAGCAGCAATGGTCATGCTTGCACTCTACATGAAAAAGCGCCGACCTATATGGTGGCTGTGGTAGTGAGCATAGGCCGACTTTTTCCTATAGTGTGCAAGCAGGGCCACTGCTGTTGGATTACAGGGTGGTCATAACCATGGAAACAATTAGTGTATAAAATGATGGAAAAATGAATAAAGTCAGCAATGGAAGCAATATGGACAATCACAATACATTAGGAAGTGCCTTGTATTAACTTTCTGTACACGATAAATGCAATTTGTTGAAGTGACACAATCCCTTTAATGAAAATCTGATCCAGATTGGACCTTGGATTGGGCCAAAGGTTGACCATCCAACAAGACAATGACCCTAAGCACACAGCCAAGACAACACAGGGGCAAGGGGCAACACTGTGATTGTCATTGAGTGGCCCAGCCAAAGCTCTGACTTGAACCCAATTGAACATCTCTTTAGAGAGACCTCAAAATGGCTGTCCACCGACGGCCCCTATTTAACCTGACAGAGCTTTAGAGGATCTGCAGAGAAGAATGTCAGAAAATCCTCAAATCCAAGTGTTCAAACCTTATGGCATCCTACCCAAGAAGACTGGAGGCTGTCATCGCTGCCAAAGCTGCTTTAACTAAGCACTGAGTAAAGGGTCTGATTACTTATGTCATTGCAATCTTGTAGTTTTGTCCTTTTCAATAATTTAGCAAAGATTTCATTTTGTTTTTACTTTGTCTTTATAGGGTGTTGAGTGCAGAATAATGGTGGAAAACATCATTTTCTTTATTTTAGCACAAGGCTGCAACATACCAAAATGTAAAAAAAAATGAAAGGGTCTGAAGACTTTTCGCATGCATTGTACATCACACTGACTACTGGTATGATACACTGCAATAGTTCTGTATACCTGTCTCTATTGTACTGACAGAAAGCCTTTTAGACCCTGATTCTGGCAAAACTTAATAGGCTTCCTTAGATGGCAGACTCAGAGGCCATTGTTAGGCCTCGAGCTGCTATTATAATCAATTTGCACCCCACTTTGATGTAGAAAGGGGCCAGTAGTTCTTACAATACAATTGTCAAATTCCACAGTTTTTTATTGACTGTGGCATAAAAGGTGTTAACGACATAGATTGCTACTATCATCCAACTCACTGCCACTGTGACATTACTTGCGGTAGGTAGTGAGCAGAATGAAAGAAGGGTAGCCCCAGCACCACTATCTCTGGGGGCGGCTGCATTGCCGTTTCATGTCTTAACGGAGAGTGGCATGTCTAGTAGGATGTGAAAAGGCATTGCAGTGATGGGAAGCGGTTAAATGCCTATGATGATTAGTTTGCCCCTTTGACATATGTATGGGTTTTATTAGATACTGATGTAGCAGAGTTAACGGGTTAACACTTATACTCTTAAAGGGGTTGTCCGGGTTCAGAGCTGAACCCGGACATACCCTTTATTTTCACCCCGGCAGCCCTCCTGAGCCTGGCATCGGAGCATGGATGCTAGATCGCGCAGGGCACAGGCTCTTGTGTTTTCAATAACACACTGCCGGGCAGTAACTTCCGCCCAGCAGTGTGTTCGGTGACGTCACCGGCTCTGAGGGGCGGGCTTTAGCTCTGCCCTAGCCGTTTTACTGGCTAGGGCAGAGCCAAATCCCGCCCATCAGTGCTGGTGACGTCACCGGGCTGCCTGTCAGCCCCATGGAGAGCCCCGATACGTCACCAGAACTCAGAAAAATGCCTAAATTGCGCAGGGCAAAGGAGAGCATCGGAGCATGAACTGCTCCGATGCTCATGTCAGGGGTGCTGCCGGGGTGAAAATGGAGGGATGTCCAGGTTCAGCTCTGAACCTGGACAACCCCTTTAACTCAGATTTGTGATATCCTGTAACAAAAGCCATTGAAAAGAAATTGAAGATGTCAGCTTAAGGCTACTTTCACATTAGCGTTCGGGGCTCCGTTTGTGAGTTCCGTTTGAAGGCTCTCACAAGCGGCCCCGAACGCATCCGTCCAGCCCTAATGCATTCTGAGTGGATGCGGATCCGCTCAGAATGCCTCAGTCTGGCACCGTTTGTCCTCTGCTCAGCAGGCGGACACCCGAACACAGCTTGCAGCGTTAGGGTGTCCGCCAGGCCGAGCGGGGGCAAACGGATCCGTCCAGAGTTACAATGTAAGTCAATGGGGGCGGATCCGTTTGAAGTTGGCTCAATTTTCAAATGGATCTGGGTGGATCCGTCTGAGCAACTTTCACACTTCTGAACGGATGCCATCGTCTGCATTATAGGAGCGGATCCGTCTGTGCAGACACCAGACGGATCCGCTCTGAACGCAAGTGTGAAAGTAGCCTAACACAACTAGTTTAGTTAACACGTCTAGTTAAGCATGTGTGTTAACTCTACATCTGTATCCGTCAGGTTCCCAAATTTTGGACACTAAAAATAACTCTCTGTTTATGCAGTTATAATATCAGCACCCCAAAAAACTAAATTTCGAATACAGCCTAAAAAGTGAAGTTGCAGGACAAGACTTTATTTGTAGTGATGGACGAACATCTGCCGGGATGATTAGCGAAAGCTCGTTCGCGGCGAGCCCCATTCACTTTATAGGCAGGCGAACCTGAAAAACCTTCAGGTCATAATTGCAGCCAGTAAACACTTACTAGAAGTACACAAATAGTCCCACAACATGGACAGTGATATACCAGAGGGGGATCAATGGCAAACATTCACACAAAAAATATGTATTGTAATCAGGGGACTTTTTTATGCGTCTAAGGCTACTTTCACACTGGTGTTTCTGGGTCCGCTTGTGAGATCCGTTTCAGGGCTCTCACAAGCGGCCCAAAACGGATCAGTTTAGCCCCAATGCATTCTGAATGGATAAGGATCTGCTCAGAATGCATCAGTTTGCCTCCGTTCAGCCTCCATTCCGCTCTGGAGGCGGACACCAGCGTTTTGATTTCCGCCTGACGATGCAGAGCCAAACGGTAAGTCAATGGGGTCAATGGGAACCAAATGTAAGTCAATGGGGACGGATCCGTTTTCACTGACACAATATGGTGCAATTAAAAACGGATCCGCCTCTCATTGACTTTCAGTGTAAGTCAAAACAGATCCATTTGCATTATCATGGTAATGCAAACTGATCCGTTCTGAACAGATACAAGCGTTTGCATTATCGATGCGGATCCAACTGTGCAGATACAAGACGGATCTGCACCAAAGGCGAGTCTGACAGTAGCCTTAAAGGGAAATTCTCAAAAATGTGCCCTGCTGGAGCCTAGAAAAATGTTATTTCCTATCGGTTTGATGTATACAAATGTGCAGAACTCCACGTTTATGTATGCTGCAGAGTCTATTAAAAAAAATGCATACTTTAACGTAAATATTTTTTCTACCTTGAAACTGTATGGTGACCGGACGCCACTGTACAGCATCAGTCTGAGGCATTTGTTAACGCATACATTTTTGGTATGCATTAAATGGATGGCAAAAATAGGATGTGAACCCAGCCCTAGTGTCAGAATATGCACCAGTACACAGCGGAGCAGTGTGGCGGAGAGGGGAGGCCGCCATGTACTGACAGAACGCTGCCTGGTCCTGGTGGTCAGGGATGAGGACTGTGTTTCCCAAGGATTATTTTCTACTGGGAAATACAGGGCACAGTATAATACACTAGAATCTATATAATATAAAGATATTAGCCCTACCCTCGAATAATAATACAATTAGGTGGTCATTTATTTTATATAAATACTCTATGTTAGGCGTATTTCTGACGCAGATTGTGGCGCACAGGTCCTTAGCACTGCAATCTGCATTTTTTCACGCTCATACCATGTCTAAAAAAGGATGGTGTGGGCAGGGAAAGGGATGCAGTTATGGCCATCCAGTTATTGGATACCACCGCTATACATTGACTGGAAAACACCTCTGTACAGTGACCGGATAACACTGCCATAACGTGACCGGATAAAAGGGTATAAGAGGGCACAGTACAAGGAATGACTAGGGGCACTGCACAGGGTGTGGTAAGGGGGCACAATGCATGGTATAAGGGGGCACAGTACGGGGTAAGGGGCTCAGTAACGGGTGGGGGGCACAGTCACATGACCCTGTGACATAATAAGGTCCTTATGGTGAATGCGGTTCATACGCCACCATAATGAGAGGTAGAGGAGTGAGACAAGGGTGTGATTATGTGGCTAAATATAAAAAAAAAATACATTTTTGGCCAGTACAGGCCCTGAAAATTATGCAATAGGCATTCACCTGACAGCAAATAACTTTGGATTCTGTGGCTGAAGGTACATTAGGCAGTCACAGGACAAAAATGTAACTGTCGGCCAGTACAGGCCCCCAAAATTAGGCATTCACCTGACATAAAAGGCCTTTTATGCCGCTGTACATACATAAAGCAAGAACCATTCTTTGTGGTTATCACAGGTGTTGTATTCCCCCGAGATCAATGCCTCATTAATTTAAAAAAATGTGAGGTAGTCCACACTGTCGTGAGCTAGTCGAGTGCGCTTATCGGTCATGATCCCCCCTGCTGCCCTGAACGTCCTTTCAGACAGGACACTCGACGAGGGGAAAGCCAAGAGTTTCTCAGAGCGTCCAAATTGACTGTTAAGCCGATGTAGTCGGACACCTATCGGTGTAGGCGTTCCCCGAGGCTGGATCCGGAGGGCGGCTGTCGATGGGTTGGCTGCAAAAATCCGAAGTGACCAACACATCTCATAACCGAAGTGACCAACACATCTTCAAACCACCCTCTTTTTGCAGGCGTGGTTTCGCTGTGGGCGGAAATTCCTCTGCCAATGCCCACAACAGCAGAATGCAGCATCTCTTGCAGCAAAGCCTCGAAATGCTGCATTCTGACAGCCCTCTGTGATGCTGGTAACATGCCCGCCATTTTTCTTTTTGTACCGGGGGTCTAAGTACGTTGCCACCCAGTACAGGTCCTATACCTTTATGCTTTTTATATGGGGGTCCCTCTTCAAACACTGGAGCATGAAGGTCCCCATTTGCACTAAAGTGGAAGCGGTGGAGTGCCCTGGCTCCTGCTCATCGCCCAGGAGAATGTCGCCCTTGGTCTCCTCCCCCCATCCACGGACAACACAAGGGATCCCAGAAAAGTTTAAATCCTGCTCTTCTTGCTCCTCCTCGTCCCCCCAGCCACCATCCTCCTCTGCTCTGACTCCTCTTCAGACTCCTGCTGACTTGTCTCAGATGGAGCAGCCCCCTCGGGAATTCATTCAGCATTGCAACTTCCTCATCTTCCATCTCCTGCTCCTCGACGGCTTGATCAATGACACGACGCAATGCACGCTTCAGAAAGAAGGCGTAAGGTACGATGTCACTGATGGCACCCTGGCTGCGACTGACCAGTTTGGTGATCTCATCAAATGGCCACAGAAGTCTGCATGCGCTGCGCATGAGCAGCCACTGGTACGGTGAAAAGAAACCAAGCCCCCCAGAACCTGTCCTGCCGCAGAGTTCGTGCAGGTAGTCATTAACGGCACATTTCTGCTGGAGCAGCCTATCAAGCATATACATGGTGGAGTTCCAGTGCGTTGGGCAGTCACAAATCAGACGTCTGACGAGCAAGTGGTGTCGCCGCTGAATGTCAGCAAGGCGAGCCATGGCTATGTTAGATCTAAAATGTCCAGAGATTTTCCTGGCCTGCCGCAAGACATCCTGGACCCCAGGGTTTTTGGTAACGAATCGCTGCACGACCAAGTTCAGGATGTGTGCCATGCACAGCACATGTCTCATTTTGCCGTTTCAGCGCGCTCAGCGGATTGGCACCATTGTCGCACACCACTTTACCAACTGTCAAATTGAGCGGGGTTAGCCACTGATTGGCCTGTGACCGCAGAGCTAAAAGCAGTGCAGGACCAGTGTGGTTCTTTGCTTCCAGGCACAACAGCCGCAGCACAGCATGGCAACGTCTGACCTGGCACGTTGAATAGGTTTTGAGGAGCTTAGGGGGGTGCAGAAGAAGAGGCGGTAGCAGTGGAAAAGGAGGAGTCAGCCGAGGAGGAGACAGAGGATGGAGTAGGAGGAGGAAAAGAAGAGGCCGGCCTGCATGCAATCCGTGGCGGTAGCACCAAATTCACACGGGTGCCGCGGGTTACATGTTTGATGGCCGTCAGAAGGTTCACCCAGTGAGCAGCAAAAGTTATGTACCTTCCCTGCCCATGTTTGCTAGACCACGTGCCTGTGGTCAGATGCATCTTGGCACCGACAGTGTGTGCCAGAGATATATTAACTTGCCGCTGAACGTGGCCATATAGTTCAGGGGTGCCCTTCTTGGAGAAATATTTATTTCCGGGGACCTTCCATTGCGATGTGCCAATGGCCCCAAATTTTATAAAGGCCTCTGAGTCCACCAATATGGCAGTAGTTGGCGGGCTACCGGTTCCGACAAGCCAGCGGTCAGCCGTTGGGCAAGAGGATTATCCGGAGTCATCATTTTTTTACGCTCAAACATTTGGGCCACGGAAGCCTGCCTCGTGCAAGAGGAATGCGACTACGACTACGGCACGGCGGAAGGTGGAGGGCAAATGGGAGGAGTGTGGAGGAGAAGAGTCTGGACGTGGAGCACCGGGAGTGTGGCTTTGTGGGTTCTGACGGCGTTGCTCCCACTGGGCTTGGTAATGGGAGGCCAGGTGCCTTCTTAAGGCGGTCTTACCTAGGTTAGTGTTGGGCTTATGCGTTGACAGCACAGGCTGCAGATGGCAACACTATTGTCAGCAACTGACACCTTAAAAAAAAGCCCACACTGCGGAGCCATGTGCCGGCGTCCTGGGAGTGCAAGATGTGACCATGCATGGTGGATGGCTCACTCCAGATACATTTGCAGTCTGCTTTTTGCCTCCTGTGCACTTTGAGTTCTGCCTGCTTCTCCTCTTTCCCCTCCCTATCGGTTGCTCCGTCTCTCCCTCTGAACTCTTCTCCTCTTCCTCTATTGTGGGCACCCATGTGACGTCTATCACACGTCATCATCGTCACCTTCACCACCACTGACATTAGAGATCTCGGGGTAGGCAGCAACAGCGGGGACCATCCTCCATTGGCTGATCTGGGTATTGTCGTCAGACCGCTGGGTAGCGGCCGTTGCTACATACTCTTCCTCATCCGATGCCAAGAATGGCTGCACATCAGTAAGGTCTGGGAATGGATGGGAAAATAATTCCTCTGACTTGAGTGGAGGGGATATGGTGATGGTGGTGGTGTCTTTGGGAATGCACACAGCAGAGAGTGAGGAGGGTGCAGATACAGAGGATGAGGAGAGTGCAGAAGCGGAAGGCTGATAGAGCCACTCAACCAACTCTGGTGCATCCTTTCACATAATCGCACGCACCTTCTCCAACTTCCCACTTAGGCTCCGGCCTGGTGCACCTGCCCGACCCCTACCACCCCTGCGGAATGGCCTGCCTCTTTCTCTGCCTGTCATTTTCATGCAGGTATATGGAAAACCTCTGTCACTATTTTGTGGAAGCTAATATATGGCAGACCTCAATCAGTTGTTAGTTGAAGTTGGTATATCACCCTCAAGCAGTAATTTTGTGGACGCAGGTATATGGAAAACCTCTATCACTATTTTGTGGAAGCTAATATATGGCAGACCTCAATCAGTTGTTAGTTGAAGTTGGTATATCACCCTCAAGCAGTAATTTTGTGGACGCAGGTATATGGAAAACCTCTATCACTATTTTTTGCGGAAGCTGATCTATGGAAGGCCTCAATCAGTTGTTAGTTGAAGCTGGTATATCACCCTCAAGCAGTAATTTTGTGGATGCAGGTATATGGAAAACCTCAATCACTATTTTGTGGAAGCTGATAGATCGCAGCCCTCAATCAGTATTTTCTGGAAGCATACATATGCACTAAAATATACTTTCTATGTTAGAAAGTACCGTATTTTTCACCCTATAAGATGCACTTTTCCCCCACCCAAAAGTAGGGTGGGGAGAAAATGGCAGTGCGTCTTATGGGGTGAATACTGCCATTTTCCATGTAAGTGTAAATGGCCGTATTCGCCCCATAAGACACACTGCCATTTTCCCCCCACTTTTGGGTTGGGGAAAAGTGCATCTTATAGGGTGAAAAATACAGTACTTTCTAACATAGAAAGTATATTATAGTGCATATATATGCTTCCACAAGATAGTGATTGAGGTTTTCCATATATTGCCGACTGTGATGCTGCACAGCGCGGCCGGCAGTGCATCAGCAGAGAGGGAGGAGGGGTGGAGGCCGGCATCTGGTGTTGCAATGGCAGCGGGGCCCGATGCAGTCACTGTATTCTATTACAGTGGGCCCCGCCCACTGTAGTATTAATAGGTAACATGTAGGCATGGGCGCTGTTTTAAACTATAGTAATCCTCTGCAGCATAGAGAAATACATGTAGTACGGTATTCACTTGAAACTCCTGTAGGCAGGCCGGGCAGGTGGCGGCAGCGTAACGTCATTCACTACGTCACGCACCTGCTCCCCCTGCTTCCCCTGCTTTATTCATAAAGTGGGTGTAATAGAATACAGTGACTGCACCGGACCCCGCTGCCATTACAACACCAGATGCCGGCCCCCACCCCCTGTATTTGGGGTCATTCACTATTTTATACAGGGACACTGTTATGGGGGGAATCTGTGGATGACACTGTTATGGGGGGGGGGGGGGGGAATCTGTGAATGAAACATATATAACATAAGATGCTATATATGTGTCATCCACAGATCCTCCACATAGCAGTGTCATCCACAGATCCCCTCCATAACAGTGTCATCCACAGATACCCCCATAACAGTGCCATCCACAGATCCCCATAATAGTGTCATCAACAGACCACCATTAGTTCAAAACCCACCAAAAGAACACCTTTTGGTTCAAAATATTTAGTTTCCTTTTGTCCGCCTCTAAAACCTTGCGTCTTATGGGCCGGTGCGTCTTATAGGGCGAAAAATACGGTATATTATAAGTATCTCACACCCGTCTGTGTATCACACCTATCGATAGCACAACGTTACCAGTCCTTAAAAGGACTTTTGTGGCCCTATTAGCTAGCGTTTGGTGTCCCTAAGTTCCTAACAGCCTGTCCCTGCTCCAAAATGCAACCTCTCCCTACACTGGCAAAACACATAATGTAAAATGGCTGCCAGATCAGCTTCTGTTATAGGGTTGGGGGGGTGTCCATGTGCTGAAACGTCTCAATTGGCTGTCCTGTCCCACCTGATGGATCTGTCATGGGTCAAAGTTCGGCGCAATGCAAAAGGATATCGCCATATGTTCAGCGAACGCGCAAAGTTCGCTGCGAACCGACCGCCGGGCGAACCGCAAGGCCATCACTATTTGTCTGTAAACACACAGCTATCTATTGCTAATCACTGTGTAAAACGTACACAGGGATCATTTGAGAGAACATTAAATATATAGGTTATGTCCTTAAAAGTTTTAGCAGTGGAATAATGACAAAACATGCTGTTCTAAATACTAAATATTGAATTCCCATAAACCGTGAACAAGATACAAAATGTGGCATATTTTTTTAATAACACTGAATTTCAGCAAGGTGCAATTTACAGCCTACATAATCTTTTATAGGAAATATGGAATATAGAATACAGGGTGTATTAAACGGGAATGACTGCATCAAATATAATGTACACCTAAGAGATAAGCTCACAGTAAAGACATGTTCTCTAGGTAGTGATTTGTCTGAACACATATTAAGATTCCCTTAATGTACTTACAGATGCTTCTTGCATTAAAGTAAATCTCAGCAAGAAACGTTGATAACAAGATGTTTGCCTTTTCTTATGTTTTTGTATTTAATGCTTCTCCTTCCCTGATCTCAAGGTATGAACCATGATTTATTAACAGTATGCAAATCGGACGGTGTTCTGAAATATGAAAATATGACTTGAAATGGATTTGTATTTAGTTTATACATAAAATATCAATATCAATAAATATTGTATATGATTCCAGTTCATTTAGGCAACTTCCTAGCAATCTTAAATTTAGACCATTTTCTACGCCTAACAGGCATAGAAAATGGTAAATGAGATGGGCCTGCCAGCCTGTCCCATTCCCCGATGGCGCCACACCCCTTTTTTTTTAGACCTGGCGTGAGCTGGGAGAAGTCGCAGATTGTAGCACAAAAAACCTTTGTGCCGCAATCTGAGCCAGAAATACGCCTAATTTAGGCGTATTTCTGTTTGATAAGTGACCACCTTTTTTAGATAGAAAAATTTGGCTTATCCTGTTTATGCTTTTTTGTACTGTAAAGGTCAATGAATTTGTTCCATATCTTGAGGGACTATACAAATTCTAGAAGATCAATTCACACTTTTGTCTAGGGGTTTCCATGCAGAAATTTAGGATTCTCCAAAACTCCTCAAATTAGAGATGAGCAAATTACTTTAAATTTGTTTTATGTCCGATTCATAGATCTTTTTAATTGATTTGTGATTGAATTGATACTACACAAATCAAATGTTCTCTACTTGCCCTAAAAATTGGTATAGGATGGTGAGGTCTCCTAGGACTTTTTTTTTTTATATCTTACTGTTCTCTCTTTTTTAATTTTTTTTTATATGAATTTTTGCTGTTACATAGTTAATACGGTTGAAAAAAGACATAAGTCCATTCTTCCCCCTTCTCCCTTTTAAGTTCTTTAACATAATGACAGCAATGGCAAATAATGTGTGAGAAACTGACATATATAGCTGTGTATAAATGCATGTTTGTTGGTGTTAACAAACAAGGTGTTTAAAACAAAACAGAGCTGATGCATTTGTATGCTTTTTAATATTAGAAACCTTTTAAAAAATTTCACTTTTCAGGGGCCGATGGTGTTTAAAAACACAAGGTGTTATCAGAGAAAAAACAGTGGCTAGTTTGGATCAACTGTCCAAAATGATGTCTCAACAAGGGCATATGCATGCCTCTATTTATACATACACACATATCAATGTCTAGGCTCCTACACTTTCTTTCTGCTGACATCCCCACTATCATTATGGGTGACTTCAACATCCCTCTTTTCCTCCTTTGGCCTTTCACAGTGGTCCTTTGCTCCCACCCACAGAGATGGTCACACTCTGGATCTGATTTTTACCCGCCTCTGCTCCCTATCTAACCTTTCCAATTCGCCTCTCCCCCTATCTGACCATAACCTACTCACCTTTTCTTCACTGATCTCTTCTGCTGCTCCCCCGGTCCACACACTAGCACACCCCCGCGCGAACCTTAACCACCTCAGCTTAAACACCCTTAATGACCGGACCATTTTTTACAATTCTGCACTACACTACTTTCACCATTTATTGCTCGGTCATGCAACTTACCACCCAAATGAATTTTACCTCCTTTTCTTCTCACTAATAGAGCTTTCATTTGGTGGTATTTCATTGCTACTTACACTTTTACTTTTTTTGTTATTAATCGAATCTTACCGAAATTTTTGCCAAAAAAATGACATTTTTCACTTTCAGTTGTAATTTTTTTTTTTGAAAACGACATCTTTATATAAATTTTTCTCAAAATTTATTGTTCTACATGTCTTTGATAAAAAAAATGTTTGGGTAAAAAAAAATGGCTTGGGTAAAAGTTATAGCGTTTACAAACTATGGTACTTTCTGAGCACCTGTCATGTTTCCTGAGGTTCTACAATGCCCAGACAGTAGAAAAAACCCACAAATAACCCCATTTCGTAAAGTAGACACCCTAGGGTATTCGCTGATGGGCATAGTGAGTTCATAGAACTTTTTATTTTTTGTCACAAGTTAGCGGAAAATGATGATTTTTTTTTTTCCTTACAAAGTCTCATATTCCACTAACTTGTGACAAAAAAATAAAAACTTCCATGAACTCACTATGCCCATCACGAAATACCTTGGGGTGTCTTCTTTCCAAAATGGGGTCACTTGTGGGGTAGTTATACTGCCCTGGCATTTTAGGGGCCCTAATGTGTGAGAAGTAGTTTGAAATCAAAATGTGTAAAAAATGCCCTGTAAAATCCTAAAGGTGCTCTTTGGAATGTGGGCCCCTTTGCCCACCTAGGCTGCAGAAAAGTGTCACACATGTGGTATCGCCGTACTCAGGAGAAGTTGGGCAATGTGTTTTGGGGTGTCATTTTACATATACCCATGCTGGGTGAGATAAATATCTCGGCAAAACACAACTTTTCCAATTTTTTTATACAAAGTTGGCATTTGACCAAGATATTTATCTCACCCAGCATGGGTATATGTAAAATGACACACCAAAACACATTGCCCAACTTCTCCTGAGTACGGCGATACCACATGTGTGACACTTTTTTTC